>NC_087205.1:76682961-76708399 GCF_015104395.2 Macrobrachium nipponense
CTATTCTTTTGCTTTACAGCTAATCTAGGAAAACTTTCAGTTACATTAATTTCCAAACCCTCTTCCTCTACTACATTATATACAGTAATAAAATCCTCATCCTTGTCTCTCATTTTCTGAATTCTATCCCTAACCAACTTGATTTGCGTTGAGCATTCCAGTACGTCTTTGTTGACAGCTCGTAATAAAAGTGACAAAGGTCTGGTTTCAGTCACGACAGCATAGAGGACATTTAGAGCAACAACAAATTCAAAGTCTATTTTCTTTAGTAGACTTCTTGCAATTCCTTGGTTGTTCCAATTACAGATTTCTGATAACATATGGCAGTAACCTTTTAACACCATAATGGCATCATGGCTGTCCACCCATCTTCTGTTACTAGGGGTATGCAACCTATTAAGAGACTGATCATGATCTTTATCCTTCTGAATTATATTTTCCATAACTTCAAGTCTTTGCGGCGATGAGTGGAAAATAATGACAATTTCCTTAATATCACCCCAGCAGTTTCTGATTACTGGTACTTCACCAGGTTTAGAAATGACGAGATTCAAGCTCATGAGCGGCGCAATGTACATACACTACTGAAGGGCACTTTTCTCTTACAATTGCTTGGCAGCCCTCTCATGGCGCTAGCACTATCATATCCTTGCCAACAATATAACTCAATTCTAATTTTTTTCTGGACAATTTTCCCAAAGTAGCGCATGCAATGCCCTTACCTATTAAATCTTCTTTTTTTGTAAAAACAAGGAAATCCTCTCGTATAGTGTCATTGTCCACACATCTAACACTTACTGACAGCTGTTTCTTCCTCCGATTATCTGTATTTTCGTTTGCAATTACAGAAAAGAATTTTGACTTACCTAGTCTTGGGACAATATGTTTGATATGTGTTCATCTATGCAGGAGATTATTTCGTTATATGTTGTTTTACTAGTGTCAGTTGCATTCCTTTTAGTACTTTTTAGGTGGTTGCCTAATCCTTCAACTCCTCTTTCCATAGCAAATCGAAGAAGCTTCCTAAAATGACCGTCACTATTGTCTGATACAAAGAGAAGAAGGTCGACATCTTGATGGCCTCTTAGAGATGAGCCTTGTCTTCCAAGAAAAACTATAGCATGCACAATACCTTCCAAACCCTTACGATAGCTATTACTTCTTTCCTGTGATGGTCATCAATGAAAGATTGAATGTCAGTTGTTGAATAGGACACTCTTATCAAAAACTCTTCTGATTTCAGAATATTTGTTTGGTGATAGTCATATCTGTTGTGCATAGAAAGGTAACCATCAGAGCCAGCTGATCTATCATACCGTCTTGATGGGGCTGTAACAAGAGATTTTAAAGGCTGCTTTTCCTTTCCACCCTCAGTTTGACCAAACACGATGCATACCTTACAAAAGAGTCTCACACTTACATGTGAATAAGCAAGCCAGGAAAGCAAGTCAAAATTATTTTTATTTACATAGCGCTTCTCATTTCTAGCCGAGTAAGGTAGCTTATAGGCACACCCTGGTCTCCAAACATTGTCAATGTATCATATTTATCTTTGCCTGTTGTCGTCTTTCCTATCCAGAGCTCTCTCTCAACAGTAGATGCATCGCCCACCATTGCACCGTAGTCCCCTCTATTCCCGCGAGAAGTACAGGGAACAGAGGGGTCTTGAGAGTGACACCTGAGGAGCCATCGATGACTGCGCTCTTCTTTCGAGCTTCTTTAACCAACTTTTTTCCTTACATTGCCCCTTTGTTGTAGCCTTTTACAAGAAAATAATACAGTGTGTATCAAACTGTCATTATTATTATTATTATTATTATTATTATTATTATTATTATTATTATTATTATTATTATTATTATTATTATGTGGTTACAGCGAGTGTTATACCCGAGGGTGGAAGTAGTTATACTGGAAGCGTTGTAAAGTTTTTTTTTAATTAAGTGAACTATACATTGTGTTCATTGCCATAAAATATTGCTACTACACAGAAAACCTATATGCATTCTAACAAATACTGTGTTTCAATTTGATGAGAGGGTTATCTAGATTCATAATACAAATCTACTCTTTCTTTGTATTACTTTCTTTCTTTTTTGAAGGATGTTGCATCCAATTAACCAAACGAACGTTTTCTTCAGGAAGCTCCCTCCAAATTAAGCTATTTAGATTTTGATTAAGCTATATAGATATTGTTAGCTTTGATGAAAATTTCAAGTACGGTAATAGGCTATAAAATGAGCGGATGCTTTCATAATGCACAGCTCCAGATTGGTTGGTTTTCCATATTATTTAAAGTAACTGTTCATTTTCAAAATGTCTTGATAAAATCAGGACTAAAACGTCAACAAGGACAAAGTCATGAAACTGAGGCCAGACAGCCTAAAATGTTCTATGAATAAATCCATCGGGATTTTCATAAGGAACGTCCTGAAATGAAATGCAGGGTTTGGCTTCCACGATCAGCGCCCACACAGGAAGAAAGAAAGCCATAACCATAATACATGCACCGATGCAAACTAATAGAGACGTATAGACAAATTATCTGACTACAATCGTCTCACCTACTAAATCAGGTTGATTTAAACTTTGATCAACAACATGGACACCGAAAATAGAGGAAAAGACCCCATATAGACTCCACTAAGCCCCGCCCCCACCCCCCCAAGGGCGTGGCTACCCCCCTCCTGATAAGCTCAGTACGTACGTGAGGCCTAAAAGGAGCGGGGCAACCCCCAAAACCCCCAAAAAGGGGCGTGGCCACCCCGAACCCATATAGACTCCACTGGTCTGGGGGGTGTGGCCACCCTGACCCCATATAGACTCACATAGTTCTGGGGGGCGTGGCCACCCCTGACCCCAAATTGACTCCATTTGTAATATAAGCTCATGTACGTACATGAGCTCTTAATTGACTCCATTTGTATATAATTTATGTACGTTACAATGAGCATAATTGCTCCATTTGACTTACAAGCTCCCATGTACGTACATGAGCTCTTAATTGACTCCATTTGTATGATAAGTTCATGTACTACATGAGCTCATAATTGACTCTATTTGACTTACAAGCTCATGTACGTACATGAGCTCATATTAGGGGGCGTGGCCCCCCCAACCCCAAATAGACTCCACTTGTCTTATAAGCTGATATACGTAGATGAGGTGTAAAAGGGGGTGTGGCTACCCTTGACCCCAAATCGACTCCACATTATTGATGAGCTCATGTACGTACATGAGGTCGAAAAGGGGGCGTGGCCTCCTGTAACTCTACGGGAATAAAACCAACATTTCAACCCGCCACCACCGACCCCAAATTGACTCCACTGTTCTACACCTGTGACGTCACGTAACTCTAGGGGAATAAAACCATATTTTCAACCCCGACCCCCCCCCCCCAAATTGACCCCCCTGTGACGTCAGGTAACTCTCTGGGAATAAAACCATTCTTTCAACACCCCTGACCCCAAATTGACTCCACCTTTCCTACCCCCTGTGACGTCACGTAACTCTCTGGGAATAAAACCATTCTTTCAACCCCTGACCCCAAATTGACTCCACCTTTCCTACCCCCTGTGACGTCACGTAACTCTCTGGGAATAAAACCATTCTTTCAACCCTGACCCCAAATTGACTCCACCTTTCCTACCCCCTGTGACGTCACATAACTCTACGGGAATAAAAACCAACATTTCAACCCCTCACCCCAAATTGACTCTACCTTTCCTACCCCCTGTGACGTTACGTTACTCTCTGGGAATAAAACCATTCTTTCAACCCCCGACCCCAAATTGACTCCACCTTTCCTACCCCCTGTGACGTCACGTAACTCTCTGGGAATAAAACCATTCTTTCAACCCCTGACCCCAAATTGACTCCACCTTTCCTACCCCCTGTGACGTCACGTAACTCTCTGGGAATAAAACCATTCTTTCAACCCCTGACCCCAAATTGACTCCACCTTTCCTACCCCCTGTGACGTCACGTAACTCTCCGGGAATAAAAACCAACATTTCAACCCCCCACCCCAAATTGACTCCACTTTTCTACCCCTGTAACGTCACGTAACTCTACGGGAATAAAACTTGACCCCACCCCGACCCCAAATAGACTCAGTTCACTGTTTTTTGCGACTCATGTCCCCTTTAATTGTTTTCAAAGTAACCGGGACGTTTACCTCATCCTCCTCCTATAAAATCTCTAAATTTATATATGCACATTGCGAATATACTCTCTCTCTCTCTCTCTCTCTCTCCCTCCCTCCCTCCCTCTCCCTCGCCCTCTCCTCTTCAGCCGTTACATTTTGTTTTATATATATAATATATATATATATATATATATATATATATATATATATATATATATATATATATATATTATATATATATATATATATATATATATATACAGCTGCTTAGATATTCAGAGTATCATGATAAAAGGATATTTGGCGACTGACTTCATCCACATGTGATACATTTTTGTTTATTTATTATACCGAGTTTGAAAGAGGTTGAAAAATCAAATTACAGACGGAATTGTTATTTTATATTTGTACCAATTCTAAATAACAGTGTCTAAATACAGGGGAATGAATTAATATTCCATACAAATACATACATTAGAAAAAAACTGTACAAACACGAACGCGATAATATATGCATTCGCTTTTTCAAAAACAATACTTCAACGAAACATACGGCTACTATATATTTTCTAACCTGTTCCTGCACATCAGAGCCCTAGTATATACCACAAACATCTTCTCCAGCACTTTCCCGACCGTGTATCAAAGACAACGTTTCATCTAAAACCTCAAAACTTTTAAATTTAGCTAACAAGTTTTTCATATATAAATCTTCCACACACCTTTCCTCCAACAGGGATAAATTCTTTTTCATTATAGCCACGCAGCATATTTTACCAATTTTGCTCATTTCATCACTGAATGTAGCTAACACAGGTAAATATTGATTCAACCAAGTCGTATTAACTAGTCCGCTTTGACCAATGCCAGCGGGAAAGATAACATATTTGACATAGTCATACGATGATTTAAATAATTCTTCCTTCAATTTCTTGACCGAAGAAAAAAGTGATTGAACCTCATCTGTTTGCTATCTCTGCCCAAACGATCTGCATGATCTTCATCTTTGGAATAAGCCACGCTCTTTTGCGCGTATTCATTATCTTCAATTGGAGCGCCGATACCGTATTGGGTTAATAAGGTAGCTATGGTGGGTAGATCAACTTCTTCGTCGCCTTCCCAAGATGTGATATTTGTTCACGTCTTGATGTGACAATCCTTCAAGAGATAATGAACTACGAAAGCTCCGCTACCCAAGACCCCTTTATCACAATCACTGATTACAAACCTGTTGTGACGAAGCATCAAGCCTCTCCCAGCAATGATTCAGACTAACATGAATAAACAAGTCTTATCATTCCCTCACGCCAAAGGTCATCCACACATGACTCATTTTATCAAATCAGTATCACGTGACTAAACAGCTCCTAAAAATGTTAATAAGCCACCCACACACTCGCCATCTTGTTTTTCCGCATGTCCGCCCTCACCTTCCCACCCCCTCCTCCTCCTCCTCTTCCTCCTCCTCCTCCCATTTCCCCATATTTCGCCACGTTTCGATTTGTTTTTTATGGCTATATTCCTTAACATCCAATCTTTAACCCCCGCCATTTCAATGAAGTAGCGATAATTCGAAATATTATCAACGTGGGTTTTTTTATTCCCTTGAAATTCTCGAGCTATATCTAAAATATTATAACCTGCAAGCGGATGAGTTAAATCTCCTTCTTCATTCCATTCAACCGTGTTAGAATCTTGTAAGTGCTTAACAAAAGCCGTAACGTATGACTTTTGAGGTTCTTTAAAAAATATTGGAATAATACCTGTTAAATCGGGATTGCTCTTTTTGGGAGTCATGTCCCCTTTAATTGTTTTCAATGTAATGGGGGGGCGTTTACCACCTCCCTCCAGTCACTGCCCAACCTACATTTTCTTTAAGAGGAGAGGAGGTGGTCCCGTGAGCGATATAGCCGGCATAGGTGGTTTTTGGATATTAGGGAGACGTGTCCGCTACTACTAACAGCTGCCGTATCCAACTTGCCAGTACCCTCCAGGCTATTAGTATCACCATCACAAACCTCTTTTCTATTCATTAACCTCTCGTAGGTAATGGCAGGGATAACGTAAAACTCCTTCATTTTCAATTAAAAAGACTCCCTACCAAACTCGCAGCAATAGGCAATAAAACCGATAGAATAGTCCCCCCTTTACGACTTTTCAGTATATTTCTTCTTAGATATGGACGTTGTTTTCAAGGACACAAGATGAATTTCTCGTCTACAATTTCTTAAGTGTTTAATAAACTTCTTATCTTGAGTTAGATTACCACAAAGAAAATTTCTAAAAATTTCCGAGAGAGTAGACACCAAACCACCGTTTAAGATGGGAATGACTTTACTTCTTTCACTGGGTGATAAAGCAGAGATGAATAAAATAAAGTTTTTATTTTTACGTATTAAAGGTTGCTTACGGTTCATATCCGTACAATTTGAGATTCATCAACCCAGGAATTGAATTGACTCGGATAACCTTTCCAATGAACGTAATATTGAGTTTTATTATCTTTCCTCCTCCTTCCCAGAATAGTGATATCATACGTTTCAGGTAGATTTGTGCGAATTAATTCTTCACGATAAAATACGCCCTTTATTTCTTCACCCGCTATAATCTTCCAAGAAGTATAAGACCGGATTTTGCCTTGTATCCACTTTTCGGATTTTAAAAAATTTCCAGAGTATTTTGAATTGTATATCCCCTCCTAAAAATTGCGTTGCGACGCTCATCGGCAATACGTACAACGTCTCCAACATTCAAGAGCGAAATGGCGGGAGGATTAACGAGAACAGCCTTTTTATGCATACTCGAGAATTGACGTTCAATGTCATCTCTATCCGTTAATGCGTGAACCTCTTGCGGGGTGCGACCCAAACTTCTATGGTGTGTAATGATTATAACTCTGAACAATGTAGCGCAATACGTTAATGTATTTTAAGGTATTCTTATGTGTGAGATATCTATATATCCGACCCTTAATAGTCCTTATGACTCTTTCAGCTATAGAGGATTTGATTTCTCTCGAATAAACGCTATATGATTTTATATTTTTACTATCTAGATATTCTCTGACGTGTTTGTTATAATATTCCCTACCCTCATCGCTATTCAAACGTGAAATTCCCTTAAATTCGGTAGATTCGATAACCTTCTTCAAAGCGCGACGCATAGTAACACCATCCTTCTTTTTCAAGGGAACAATTTGTAGATATCTGGAAAACACGTCAATAAAGACTAGCAAATATTTAAACCCCATTATTATATCCGAGCTAATGTGGGACATATCAGCTAAATCGGTGCTCGCTATTACTCTTGGTTTAGGTGACATGATTTTTCTTCTGGGGAATTTTTTTTGAGTAACTTTATGCAGTGTGTAAGACTTTTGCCCACGTAAGAATTCTTTAACATTTTCACGAGTAATTTGGCTATTCAGATTTTTCGCTACTCTGAATAAAGAGTACACCCTGCTGAAACTACCAACACCCCGTGCATCTTCGTACAAAGTTTTTAGCAGTTTTATCCGTTCTTTATCCATATTGGTAAGCTATTTGATATTCCGTTTCACCCAGAATATTAGTTCGGAGCTGTAACAGTTCAGGTGTTGACGGAGCGAAGTCTACTAACAAATAACCGTAGCGGTTACGTGATAGGGCCTTTTTATATATGTCCGAAAAGGTTGAAGCTTTTTGACGGCCAAATAACTGCCGACCTAAAGTTTCAATTTGACTAAAATCACGATTTTTCATTAGAATATAGTGTGAGCAATTCAAGCTTATACTTCTACTAAACTTGCCCGAATGAAACATATTCTGCGTTATGAATATAACTGAAATAGATGAATGATGTCCCGCTGTGAAGGTGTTAGTCACAAATTTATTATCACTAGCCTCGAGGAAGCAATCATCGAGTATGAATAATAGACCTTTATTAACCTCCGTCTCCCCCTTTTCAGCGTAATCAAAGGGATTTAAAATTTCTTTGGATACTTTAAATTTGGGACCTATTGAGGGATGCGTTTCGAGGGTATGTTCAGATACCCCGCAATATAAAATGTATTGGAAACGCGTTTCATAGAGTTCAATGATTTATTGACATAGGACGGACTTGCCACTGTTACTAAACCCCGTGATGATAATACGAGCGGGATTAGTGAACGGGTCTAACAACTGCCCAGGGAAGGGACCTGTCGCGGCCATGATGTTAGCGCGTTTAAGACTATAGTTGTGTACTTTACGCGCTCCTTTTTATATACAAGCCTTAATAATAATTAGGGTGAATGGAAGTTGACGGCAATAATATTTGTTTAATTTCCATAATGAAATACATACAGGTTTTTCCTACAATATAAAAATAGAACGTACAGTAAAAATGCAAAGTATAATAAAAAATACTATATAATAATTCAAAAATATAAAAAACTAACTGTGTATATGATTATATAATAAAAATACATTATATACAATATAATATATTAAAATATATGAATATAAGATAAAATATATAGTAAAATATACAAACTATGACACCCGGTCAAGGTGTGATACGACCCCGTTTAACTGGAGGAGAGGGTGAAACCATTTCCCGTCGAGAAGTCAAAGACGTCAAAGAGAGAGAGGAATTAACATTGTATATTTTACTATTCTCTCTTTGACGTTTTGAACATCCTTTCACCCGTGGGAAATGATGTGATGGATGTAGGGTCGGAGGAATAGGAGGAGTAGGAATTCTCGAGGTGCTAGGAGCGGGAATATTTAAAATTGGAGAGATTGCCGCTACTACCGGCGCCACCACTACCCTCTCTAGCTCCTCCTCCTCCTCTACCTCCCCATCCCCCTCCCCCTCCCCCTCCTCCTCCTCCGCTATACCCTCCTCCACCCCAATGTCTGGATGTCCATACGCCAACGATTTCTAAGGTGTCACATAATATCTCTTGTCCTCTAAAGGACAGAGAGATACCTTTCGCTGGCTCGTATGACACATCGTGCCTCCTACTCTTTGCAAATTGTGCACACGAGTATAAGTAATCTCATTCTTTTCGATTACAGCTCGATACTGGTCATGTGGAATGGTCTTTTGCCGGCACCTTTGTACACCTTTCAAGGTGTTCCTACGACTAGTTTCCGTCAGATACGAATAAACTTTAGGTTTAACGCCGATGAATTCCCTCATGAGTTCAGCCCCTGTTTCAACCTTCACTAACCCGAGTTCCCCCTTACGTGACTCATCATACAATTCGTGAGTTTTGGGGAAATTACTCAAATCCATGTAGGGTTTGAGCACACCCTTCAGTTCCCGATTGAGGCTATCAGTCACCAGGGAAAAGATCAAGCTGTCAGTGTCGGTATAAAGGAGCTGAACTCGGTGTCCATACTGCTTTCGAAGAACGTCGTAATAGAACCGATACATCATATCCTTCGCCATGTCTAGTATACTGAAAACGATATAAATCGGGGATTCAGCCATAACAGACTCTTTGCAATGGTTTACAATGTACCTGTCGTTACCCAGTTTTTCCAAAGACTTGTACGTGTGTTTGGACACATTCCTGAGGAGAGAGGCTTCACCGGTGGTGACGACAGTTTGGGTAGAATAATTCGATGAATTTTTAATAGTGACACCGAAAAGCCCATTCATTATGATTTTGATGGTGTTCCTCTTGTCCGGATCGGTCTCTTTAGCACGCCTTTCGGCATTCTCCAGAATGTATTCCCTCAAATGAAAATCCTGTTTGAATTTGTACACTTTCCTTATTACATCAACTTCGAGACTGAGCCTTATCAACGTTTGTAATAAGGGAAGACAGATCAAGTGATTACGCATGGGTAAATGTGTACCTGTCAACTTAATATTTTTCTTGGGTAGCTTCACCTTGAACTTATTCATTAGGTTTTTACTATAGGGCGATAGATCCTGGTGAGTCACATTCATGTGATGAATGGCGAGAGGGAGATCATCCGTCTGTAGAGCAACATCCCGTCTAACTGGTTTGGTATCGAGCGGTATGAAATAACCGTATTCACCCTATGAATCAATGGCGGTAATATCGCTAGCGACAAAACTTTCTAATTCGACAGGGGAAAGTTCAGTTATTTCACCCAAGGGCATTTTGTATTTACTCATAACTGTGGGATACAAACTGGTGAAATCAACGTATAATATATACGATTGAGGATCACCCACCCTAAAACTGGGATTTAACTCTGGATTATTAGCTACGCATTGCCTTCGAACTAGACTACAAAAACCGCCGTGGATGTTTTTACAAATTAATTGATAGAGTTCACCATTCGAAATGAGGGGGAGACGAATTTTAGAGGAATATAGGAAAGCATCGAGTGGGAGAGAGGTAGAAGTCAGGTAACGGGCGGGGTCTAGTCCGAATTGCGCCATGGCAGCCTTCCTCCAAGCTAAATAAATGTCGGCTAATAGTCCCACATCCATTAACAAATACAAAATGGTGTAATCTAGAAGATTGGTGCAATTAGCGGCGTTCCAAACCTTGACCACGTGTGCATAGCCCCCGCTGGAAAGGGTTTCTCCCGTAAGTTTCCGAATCGAAACCACTCTCGAGAGGGGTGCCGAGCTTTCGCAGGATATTGAAACCCGTCACATAATCATAAGGGTAGTACTGTTTACCCGTACCCAAAACTAAATCGAGACAATCCCGAGAATACTGGGTTAACAACTGATGTGCGATTTCGAGGGAACCTTTCTGTTTGATATGACTCGAGGCGAGACTAGAAAGGGTCCCCCTAATCACGTTGTTGCTATCCACGAATCTCAGATTGCCCGATCTGGCCGAGTAAAATTTACTACCCTCGCGTTTCAGAATTTCAAATCATGCTGAGCCCCCGCCTCTTTCAAGACCAGGGCGATGTCATATGACAAATTGTGTACAAACACTGTTAAAGTTGGCTCCTTAAATTGCATGTTCAAATTACACTGTTGACACAGTGCACACACAAAGTTGTCCCGTGCCACAAAATGAGCGTGATGTCGCATTTTCGTGACTCCAACCTTGAATTCGACGTTACATCCTTCGCAATGAGTGCTCGCTTCAAACTTATGGGTGGATTCAGGAGTCATATGTAAAGGATACGCACGCATTCGTTCACGCAATAACGCCCAGTCCCGGTTCATGTTCTGCAAACAATCATCAATGCATTTCTCTCCGTGACTTAGTCTATGGGTACAATATTCCCCCGTTCTACCGTCAACGATCACGTAGCAGTAAGCGAAAGCTTTCTGCCGAGATACTATTCTCGGATCGTCTTCTCCGGTCTTCGGTTGAACATTATACGCCTCAAAATCCAGGAAAGCCATGTGCGAGATTGGCAGCAGAGCTTTAACTTTAGTAAACTGTTTAAATTGGCCGGGTTCTGGGTATTCGACAGTGGTTCGAGCAGTACAGGCCTGTGTGTGTGCCTCACGGATGGTGGGGACTATTAAACAAAGTCAAACAATTGTAACACATACCACCCGCGTGCTCAATCCCCCGCCCCTGCTTGAATCCGTGTCGGAACTTCTTCACGAATGCCAACATATCCTTAATCAACGCGACGTGGTCGTCAGTGATTAATAACAACGTGACCAAATGAGGGTTTTGGGGGTTACCACCTTTCCTCGCCAGATGTACCGTCCAATGCTTTTTCTGCTGTTTCCCCATGACTAATTCACATAATTTATACAGATATATGTTGAGGTTATTCCCCTTTTCTAATGTTTTGAAAGAGTTATGGGTCAACGGCAAATCTGGCGAGTTGTTTATATTAAATTGTCCCTCCCCATCCTCCTCATTAAGACACGAGGGAGGTTGTTAATACGTGTGGGAGGTTATCCCGGAGTACAATGTACGCTTCTAACACTGTAACGACACAGTTTTGTACCCGGACTGAATATTGATAACCTGATCACTACCGCGGACTCCCTTGGGATACACCTTGAAGTTATTAATATTCACTAACTCACGCCGCGTGATATGAAGTTCAACCCTATCCAGCGAGGTCATACACCAACCCGAACCCTCAGTACGGTTGAGTCTCTCTTCCAAGTTATTAGCTATAAACTCAATAGCCTCCTCCAGGGAGTCATAGATCGAGTCAATCGTAGTGAGGGTGGGTGGAGTACATACATAAAAAAGCACTTTTTTTCATTCATGTTCCCTAGCATCCTCACGCTGGTGATAATAACGCACAAGTATAGCATAGCCGAGCGAATACCTCTTTCAAGGAAGTTACTGTGCACATCTTCGCGTAATCGGGCTATGCTACTACTTAACTTCATTGCCACGTCAATGTGTGACCCTACTGCAGCCGCATAATGAATGGTACTCACTACCTTATTACCCTCCGTTCTTTCCCTCGTGAGTGAAGATCCCCTTCTGGTTCCTACACCTCCACCAACGCGTGATGCTTCATTATTATTATTACTCCCCATCAAATCTTCATCTAATGGGAAGTCTTCAGCGAAGGGATCTGTAAAGATCATTTTTAAATAAGCACCGGAGTGAACGTGTATTATAATAATAATAATAATAATAATAATAATATAATAATAATAATATTTTACCTGGATCGGAGGGTGGTGAGGATGATTCATCATGGCGGTTAGAGACTTGGACATTTTCTTTAATGACGTGACAATCTGTGTGATAACAAATTCATGAATATGGTGTGACCATAACATGGAACGTGGCGGTTTTTTATGTACATATATTAAACCCGCCCGATGCCCATTGTTAGTCATACAGTCTACATTCAACATGTGTAGCGATCACATCATATACGTGAATAGCAATGTTCTGTATAGGTACATTTCCAGAAATCGGGCGTGTAAATTTACCAATAGGTTAGCCGTCCCTATATCATTACCGAAAGGAGTGGAATATGAAGTGGGGCTAGTGGGAGTCATTCTCCCGAAATTATATTACGCTATTAAACCAGGAGACGTTGATTTTACTATTCAATTTAACGCGATCTATAACGAGTCAGATGGGAAACGCGTTTATACGTATATTTATAAGTCCATTTCGGGTTTGTTGGGTGGTGATATGAATGTCATGACTAGAGCGTTTAATACGGAAATTATTGAACAATTATCTGAATTTTACGGAGAACATATTCGCGGAGCTATCCGCAGGGATGGTTTATTCTCATGGAATGATGACACGAAGAGAATGAGCATTCCACATATCGATGCAGGAGCAGCCAAAGTTGATATGATTGATTCAATTACGATTAAACTCAGTGCTAAAGCAGCTAATATGTTTGGTTTCAATAAAAAGGCAGGTATTTAATATACAGTTTGGGTGCGTTGAGACCTCATCATGGTAGAAATATATTCCATCAAGGTGTTGAATACGTTTACCTGTATTCGAGTATCATTCAACCTACCATCTTGGGTGATAAAATTGTTAATCTCTTAGACTGCTTCACGTTAGGAGGATGTGGCCATGTGTGGAGGTCGCATATGTGGTAAAGGGTTTCCGCATAATGCCATTTATAAACCTTTAAATACCATTGACGTATTGGATTACATTACTATCGATGTCTCGGATTCAGAACGGTGAAGAAATAATGTTTACTGAAAATGGGTTCTATCATGCAGTCTGCATATAAGACCTAGATAAAACGCTATCGAACTTTCTTATAAATACCATACGTGACATATACCCGTCATAGTATTTAACCGACATGGCTGGTGAACACACCATATATTTGAGCAGTCTCGGCTGTTTAGACACGTCTACCCAAAAACTACACCTTCGAAATTTGCCAATAGATTACCTACACCTATTTATTATTACCTAATGGGGTTGAATATGAAGTAGGTTTAGCTTCGATCATGTTCCCGGGGAGTTATTACGCTATATTATCCAAAGATGACTTATTCACTCTCGAATTTATTACAGAGCGTCATAAACGTGATAGGCATACATATTTGTATAGACCGAGAATAGCAATGTTAGCAGGGGATATGAAGAGACTCGTGAGAGCTCTTAATAAGGACGTGTATGATTATTTGAAAGTTTATTTACGGTGATAATTTTCTCAGTAGTTATTTTAATAGTAACGGTATATTTCATTGGGATGAAGATTTAAGGAGAATTACTATCCACGTATCAAGAGAGAGAATTGGAAGACGGGGGATGTTAAAAGTATATACGTCAAATTTAGCGGAAAACCCGCGAAATGATTATGTTTCATATTAATACCAGTTATGAAATATATGGCAGGCGTGAACTGAATGAACACATTTCCCTTGATTCTCTACCTGATAATTGTGGGGTAGATTATATATATGTGTATATGGATATAGTTCAACCGACGATTTTTGGCGGGAGACTAGTAAATATATTGGACTGTTTTACCTTAGCAAGTGGTAGAGGAAAAGGAATACATAATACAGTCTACAAATTGTTGAACACGAACATCTTGGATCAGATTTCAATTCTTATCACGGATCAAAATGGTCACCTTTTACATTTCACTAAAGACTCGAGTGTTACTTGCCTGCTCCGTATAAAACCTAGAGGAAAATTAGATGAATAGGTGCTTATATAATTCGATGTTCACCCTTGGCATTCCTTATTCGTGATCGTAACACCCTCGAGTGAACTAGAACTTGCGAATCAAGCTCCACTTAAATTGTTTGGGAATAGTATAAACAGTAAAATGAGAGTGTTATTCGCGCCTCCTTCAGAGGCGGAATTTAAAAAACTATGTTTATCAGACCCTTTATTAAGGAGAGGAGCGGGATTTGAGGATATATCCGTTTTCTATCCCGGCCGCAGAAGGGGAAGCGGTTTTTTTTCGGCCATAAGTGGCATTGCACGGAAAGTGCTTCCTTTTCTATTTATGCCGCGAAACCTTCAGTTAATGAATTCGGTAGATCTGTGTTATCTGATATGGTAAATAGCCGTTTACCTTTAAAAGAATCCATAAAACGAAATGGTATAAGGGCCCTCAAAACTACTGGACAACGAATTTTAAGCGGTACTGGAAGGAGAAGGAGAACGAGACGGAAGAAAACAGTGAAACGATTAGTTAGACGGTCGAGTGTGGGAGGAAAGAAAAAAACGGAGGAAGAGGAAGGGCACGAGTTAAATCTAGGAGTAAATATAATAAGGACATGTACGATCTTTTGTAACTCATTCATCATTGACATTCGGCTGGTGCGCATCGTTCTACCCTTCATCTAAAAATTATATAAACACAAAACATGGCTAGCGTAGTTCCTAACATACCCGAAACTGTAATCAAGTTCCTGTTCATCGTATATTGCGGGTATATCAGAATTGTTCCCGAATGTTAATAGACGGAGAATTATTGAAACTTCAAATTAATCAAAGGAAAGACTGGATTTTACACCTTGTAATATTTCCATAAATCAAGTTCTATCTGATAAATATATAGAATTTCGCGTTAATGGGGTGGCAGGTTCTTTCTTAGATTTGTCAAGTATAGCTTTAGAATTATATATAACAATAGATAAGGACAACACTCAATTAGCGGATGATGTCCATGTGTCTGTCGTTAATGGTATTAGTAATACATTATTTAAATCCACTTCCGTTTTCTTGAATGAAAAGTTGGTGGAATCCTGTCCGGTATTTAACTATCATCATATATCAAAATGTTGAAAATGATAAAACCCTCGGCATTACCTACCACCGGCCGGGCGGGATTTTTATACGATGACTATCATGTAACACACGGGGTAACTCGGCAATTTACTGCCAATACCTTCGGTCAAATCAGCAGGTGGGAGACGAAAGTTATGGGTGACATTAAAACGAGGGGCGTGCATACATATTTTCCACTTCTTTTGGATATAGCGACTATAGACATGTATTTACTGGATTCGGTTGATTTGAGACTTAGACTCGAATTAGCGAATAATAACTGGGTTATGGGCGCCCACACAGACGGACATTTAAATGTGCTGAATGTAGAAAAGGCTAAATTATGGATCGGATAGAGTTACCCCACATTATAACGCAATGTTGGCTTTAAATGAAGCGATAGCAGTTAATCCTATACAATATATATTTGATAAGACTTTATACAAGACTACGTTTATTGGGCAAAATGAAAATTCGATTTTAATTGATCGCCTTTTAACAGTTTGTATACCTGAAAAAATCACATTGGCCATGATTGATATGGAAACATTTTCAGGTGATTACGCGACCAATAGTCTATATTTTCATTCTTTCGATTTAAATAATATACATTTCCACCGTTAATGGGAATACTGTATATAATATTCAATGTAGTTTTCCTAATACCATCATGCAATTATATCACGAGACGCAGAAAAGTATAGGGGGTGGCGGTGATAATCTGATCACTTATGATAGTTTTAAAAATGGTAGAGCTATTTACTGCTTTAATTTTGTGGTGGAAGATGTTGAAGATCCATGCCAGTGGAAATTTCGGCAAACCTGCGAATATCGATCAGGCTGGGTACGGCTACGCCTAACCCTTGCATTATTTTACTTTTCGGGGATACCAAGGGTATTTTAACGGTGGATGCGGATAGGGTTATTCAGTGTGATATTAGGGGCGGTTAATGGATGGATACAAAAGAAATTGAAATAAGTTTAAAAGGTTCACTCGGTGACCGGGTTAAATATTTAGGTGTGTTCGCTTCGGATGAAGTAGGATTATTGACATTGCCAGAAAATAGAATTAAACCTTTAGTTTTTTATATCTAATACATTATCTTCGTCTACTGATATTAATATTGTTGGTCATTGGGTATGTTTTTACGTGGAAAAATCACCTAGAAATAAAATCTTCTTTTTTGATAGTTACGGTATAAATCCAAAAGTTTATTCGAATGACTTCTCTAAATTTATATATGCGCATACCGAATATAACCTCTATCGACTAATAAAACAAATACAACCTGATAAATCGTACAAGTGCGGTCTTTACGTTAGTTTTTTTGTTCACTGTGTGAGTCACGGAGGTGTGAAAGCAGTATTATCCTTAATACAAAATGTATTCTCATTCACTCGTTTGGGAGGTAATGATAAATGGATAACGGGATATTATTTTAAATATTTGAAAAAGTTTTAAATGTTCACATTGGAGTCAGGGGTCAAACGTGCCATTATGTACAAGGAATGTCTCCGCATCTTGAACAACTAAGGTAAATGCATATTTTTCTTTGATTTTTATATTACTCCATTTACATTTTAAGGATATATTCTATATATGTATCATACACCTTCAATCACATAACTTTTTTTACTTATTTCAGGATGAGCTGTGAGAATCTTTCACCCATGAACGTCGGTGATAAACTGCTAAGACGTCTTAGTCGTTTCCTCTTAAACGTTTTTCGGCATATTCAGGTTAAAATAAGGATACACGTGGAAGTTATATTGGGATGCGTGCTGAGACGGTCTGACAGCAATTAGTGTATTGAATTTGTAAACTGTCTTTATGTGGTCAATAAATCCTTATGAATAATTATATAGGTGTTTTTTACTATGCCCACAATGCATTTGAACGGAAAAACAGGGAAACGGAGAAAAAGAGTGCGTGTTTCTATGGAATCAGGAACTATTATTAAATAAATATATAACACATCGGTTTTTTACATACCTTCACCAGGTTGCTCGTTTCCTTCAGTAGTGGTGGTGGCGAAGTTGGTCGGGGGTTACACTGTTGTGGGGCTGCCAGTGGTAGTTGTTGCATCTCCTGCTACTTCTTCTTCTCCTGCTTCATGGTCATGACCCGTTTTTCACCTTCCTAATAAATGAGTTTGGGGCTCCAACATCATAATAGTAATGGTGTCTGACTTGAGTGGCTACTTCGTCGGCTGACAGTTCACTGCTAGAGTTATTTCCCATATCTGAAAGGGAGGAATAATGATTGTTTTATATATTCCGCTTCTTTCAACGGGTACATTATTTTATAAGAATATCTATTCCATATACAGATGAATCTTATTGCTGTTTTTAATATTTACTATACTATATGTTCAAGTAAATGGAAAGTGTTTTATATGCTACTTACTGAATAGTGACCGGAGGGAAAACTGGACGTTTCGGTCAAGAAAGAAATACTTGTAGGGACGGAGGTGCGGTGTGTTGCACTTACTCTATACACTTTGGGTAGGGAATAACATCAATTTTCCGCCTTTGTCTTTTGTTGTTTATTTTTGGTGGTTCAGTTGGGAAGTAATGATCAGGTGTGACATATGGTGTTTCGATGAAGTATTGTATTCCAAAGATGAAGTTCACGCCTTGTTGTAGCGATAGAATTTATCCCCATTGGAGGAAAGATGTGTGGAAGTTTTATATATGAGTCATATGTGTGTCGATGAAGTATTGTATTCCAAAATGAAGTTCCCGCTTGTAGCGATCGAATTTATCCCCATTGGAAGGAAAGATGTGTGGAAGTTTTATATATGAGTCATATGTGTGTGTGTGTGGTGTGGACGGCCTTGTCGTGAGGAAATGATAAGGCTTGTTTATTCGTATCTGCGAGAAACATGGCTGGAGTGATACTGATTTTGATAAAATGAGTCATGTGTGAATGACCTTTGGCATGAGGGAATGATAAGACTTGTTTATTCATGTTAGTCTGAATCATTGCTGGGAGAGGCTTGATGCTTCGTCACAACAGGTTTGTAATCAGTGATTGTGATAAAGGGGTCTTGGGTAGCGGGGCTTTTGTAGTTCATTATCTCTTGAAGGATTGTCACATCAAGACGTGAACTCTCGCCATGGCTTCATCAACCTCCTCGTGCAAGTTAGTTTTCGGGAAATTGTCCGAAAATAAGTTCCGGAAGAGAAATACATGTTAGTAGTGACCACTAATTGTGTGACATGCAGGAATTACGGTGTGGTGGCGGACGTCATTCGAGCTTATCCATATGCCGAATTGGCAGGTTTTCGATATTCTCGCACTGGTGCATCATATGCCTGTCTTCGTGATAGGGGTATTGAAGGGTCCGCCATTGTGAAAAGACCTGAAAATATCACATCTTGGGAAGGCGACGAAGAAGTTGATCTACCCACCATAGCTACCTTATTAACCCAATACGGTATCGGCGCGCCAATGAAGATAATGAATACGCGCAAAAGAGCGTGGCTTATTCCAAAGATGAAGATCACGCAGATCGTTTGGGCAGAGATAGCAAACAGATGAGGTTCAATCACTTTTTTTCTTCGGTCAAGAAATTGAAGGAAGAATTATTTAAATCATCGTATGACTATGTCAAATATGTTATCTTTCCCGCTGGCATTTGTCAAAGCGGACTAGTTAATACGACTTGGTTGAATCAATATTTACCTGTGTTAGCTACATTCAGTGATGAAATGAGCAAAATTGGTAAAATATGCTGCGTGGCTATAATGAAAAAGAATTTATCCCTGTTGGAGGAAAGTGTGTGGAAGATTTATATATGAAAACTTGTTAGCTAAATTTAAAAGCTTTGAGGTTTTAGATGAAACGTTGTCTTTGATACACGGTCGGGAAAGTGCTGGAGAAGATGTTTGTGGTATATACTAGGACTCTGATGTGCAGGAACAGGTTAGAAAATATATAGTAGCCGTATGTTTCGTTGAAGTATTGTTTTTGAAAAAGCGAATGCATATATTATCGCGTTCGTGTTTGTACAGTTTTTTTCTAATGTATGTATTTGTATGGAATAATAATTCATTCCCCTGTATTTAGAATTGGTTACAATATAAAATAACAATTCCGTCTGTAATTTGATTTTTCAACCTCTTTCAAACTCGGTATAATAAATAAACAAAAATGTATCACATGTGGATGAAGTCAGTCGCCAAATATCCTTTTATCATGATACTCTGAGTATCTAAGCAGTTGTATATATATATATATATAATATATATATATATTATATATATATATATATATATATATATATATATATATATATAAAACAAAATGTAACGGCTGAGAAGAGGGAGAGGGAGGGAGGGAGGGAGGGGAAGGGAGGGAGAGAGAGAGAGAGAGAGAGAGTATATTCGCAATGTGCATATATAAATTTAGAGATTTTATAGGAGGAGGATGAGGTAAACGTCCCGGTTACTTTGAAAACATTAAAGGGGACATGGAGTCGCAAAAAAAAACAGTGAACTGAGTCTATTTGGGGTCGGGGTGGGGTCAAGTTTTATTCCCGTAGAGTTACGTGACGTTACAGGGGTAGAAAAGTGGAGTCAATTTGGGGTGGGGGGTTGAAATGTTGGTTTTTATTCCCGGAGAGTTACGTGACGTCACAGGGGGTAGGAAAGGTGGAGTCAATTTGGGGTCAGGGGTTGAAAGAATGGTTTTATTCCCAGAGAGTTACGTGACATCATAGGGGTAGAATAATGGGGTCATTTTTGGGGTGGGGGTTGAAATGTTGGTTTTATTCCCGGAGAGTTACGTGACGTCACAGGGGGTAGGAAAGGTGGAGTCAATTTGGGGTCAGGGGGTTGAAAGAAGGTTTTTATTCCCAGAATAGTTACGTTGACGTCACAGGGGGTAGAAATGGTGGGGTCAATTTGGGTCAGGGGTTGAAAGAAATGGTTTTATTCCAGAGAGTTACGTAACGTCACAGGGGGTAGGAGCAGGTGGAGTCAATTTGGGGTGAGAGGTTGAAATGTTGGTTTTATTCCAGAGAGTTACGTGACGTCACAGGGGTAGGAAAGGTGGATTCAACTTGGGGTCGGGGGTTGAAAGATTGGTTTTATTTCCCAGAGAGTTACGTGACGCACAGGGGGTAGGAAAGGTGGAGTCAATTTGGGGTCGGGGTTGAAAGAATGGTTTTATTCCCAGAGAGTTACGTGACGTCACAGGGGGTAGGAAAGGTGGAGTCAATTTGGGGTCGGGGGTTGAAAGAATGTTTTATTCCAGAGAGTTTACCTGACGTCACAGGGGGGTAGGAAAGGTGGAGTCAATTTGGGGGGGGTCGGAGTTGAAAATATGGTTTTATTCGCCTAGAGTTACGTGACGTCACAGGTGTAGAGCAGTGGAGTCAATTTGGGGTCGGTGGTGGCGGGTTGAAATGTTGGTTTTATTCCCGTAGAGTTACAGGAGGCCACGCCCCCTTTTCGACCTCATGTACGTACATGAGCTCATCAATAATGTGGAGTCGATTTGGGGTCAGGGTAGCCACACCCCCTTTTACACCTCATCTACGTATATCAGCTTATAAGACAAGTGGAGTCTATTTGGGGTTAGTAGGGCCACGCCACCTAATATGAGCTCATGTACGTACATGAGCTTGTAAGTCAAATGGAGTCAATTATGAGCTCATGTACGTACATGAACTTATCATACAAATGGAGTCAATTAAGAGCTCATGTACGTGCATGAGCTTGTAAGTCAAATGGAGTCAATTATGAGCTCATGTACGTACATGAACTTATATTACAAATGGAGTCAATTTGGGGTCAGGGGTGGCCACGCCCCCCAGAATAGTGGAGTCTATATGGGGTTCAGGGTGGTAGCCCACCCCCCCATAATCGTGGGAGTCCTATTGGGGTTGTCAGGGTGGCCACGCCCGCCAGAATAGTGGGAGTCTATATGGGGTCTGGGTGGCCACGCCCTTTTGGGGGTTTTGGGGGTGGGGGTATGGGGTCAGGGTGGCCACGTCCCTTTTGGGGTTTGGGGGGTTGCCCCGCCCCTTTTTAGGCCTCACGTACGTACATGAGCTTATCATGAGGGGGAGGGGGGGGTAGCACGCCCCTTTGGGGGGCGGGGGGGGGGGCGGGGGCGGGGCTTAGTGGAGTCTATATGGGGTCTTTTCCTCTACTACCGAATTTGGCAACTTAAAGAGACTTGAGCCTTGTTTTCGATAAAACGCACCCTACCACCACGGCCCCAGTAGTCATTTTGACTGCCCCGTCTACCTGCTTAGTAAGTGTCTAGGAGGCAGACCTGTATAAGAAGCGTATGGAAAGACATAGCTTTGCAACATCACAGCATATCTTTCTTAGCTAAATTAGTAAGCGTTCAGCATTCACTCCAGCAAAAAATCAGTCAATTGATCACTTATGGTCAATCAAAATGGGGTCCACCCTTTTGCGCACGTAACAAATTCAATGTGATGTTACGATTGATAAGATGTGACGTCAAAGCAATGAGGTCAGAACGTTTGTGCACAGATAAATTTGCTCATATATCTGAAGTGTTGGATATATTTATTGAATGTTTCAGAGCCGCTTATAAGTCGCACGAGATCATCACAATTGATGCACAATTTTTTCCATCGAAGAACAGATGTCCTTTTACACAGTAAATGGCATGATACAAATAAAAGTACATATATGTTGAACGCATTTCATTACATGGGAAAATATTAATTTCGCCAGCAAATCAGCCCTTACCAGCTTATGTTGTACTATAACTGAAGAAACCATTCACTGGGAAAGGAAGAAATGTCTCAACTGTATTTTCTTCGCATCTCTTCAATTAGCTTATCATTTGAAAGTAAAAACAACACTACTATTGTTGGCACAAAGAGTCGAGCCCGTAGTGATATTCCACCTTAAAGAAAATCATGGAAAGGTCATCTGTTCGATACACAACTGCTGAAGATAATGATGCAACATTGACAGTATACCAAAACTAGTGAAACCAGACCGTCATTCTACTCAGTTCACTTCGTCGTTCTGTTTCAGTCGGAGATGGACGGAAGAAAGAGCCAGAAACAGTTGAGAATTATAATGCAACAAAATTTGGAGTAGACGTACTTGCCCAAATGGCATGCCATTATTGCACGAGGTGCCCTTCCAGACGTTGGTCTCTGCATGTGTTTTACAATATTCTTGAAATTGCACAAATCACTGCATGGATATTGTATTCAGAGGTTATGGATTAGCAGAGGAATGGCGGCTTCTTTTACAAATTCAATGATGGCTGAAAGTGACGAGCATTTTGATAAGAATTTGGAAGAGTCTAGTAGTAAAGCCAATAAGAAACAGCAGTGCCAGACCTGTATGTGCAACAACAAAACAATTATGATCTTCGAAGAAAAAAAAAAGAATAAATTAGAAATATGTATGGAACATGCACTGTTTAACCAAACATCATATTTCGTCCTACTTGTATTTGTAATTCTAACTATATTCTACTTAATACAGCGCATTTCAAACAATCAGTGTAATTATTTTACTCATAGGTTGCCTGATATCAAGTGAAACCTAAATAGACTTCCCATAAAATATAGTATATTTCACTATTTGTTTTGACTTTCTTGATGCGTTTTGCTATTATTATATATTTTCAATTAGAGAATCAAAACTAGAAGTTTCCTTTTTTTGCTTAATGTAACATCATGAAAAAAATGAATAAGGCAATGAAAAATTTCTTTCATTCGTAAAGAAGTTTAGACTTGAATAAATCTGTATGTAATATGAACAGCACTTTATGAACTTCTAAACTATTTACAGACATAATCATCTAACTTCTCTCTTATTTCAGTATAAATAATTTAATATTAAGCCACGCGAGAACTATGAAACAGATTTTATTGGGAAATTAGATACTTTTTTTTTTTTTTTATGAAAGCTGTCAAAATGACTGCTCGGCCGTTATTGGTTGGTGTAGGACCTCTGCCGTTCGAGTGTTAAAAAATTACGCCAATTGCTCGTTGGCCGTGTGTGCAAAGTTTATCGCTATGAGGAATGGGAATCAATGGAATGCTATTACGATCTTTTGTCTTGAATGCGAGGAATTCTCATGCCAGCTTGAAAATGCTTAATGGTCCTTTGTTTAACTCTCCTCGTGGCAATATACCACTCCTTTGAAGCAGAATATCTTGCCATGAGCAAGGTAAAGCAATGGAATACCAAATTTTTCATCTTTACCAAATGGCATTTTTGAAAACACCTTCGAGTAAAGTGAAGGATCTTGGTTCATTTCCTTGCAGCAAAGTTACTTCTGTCTCTCTCTCTCTCTCTCTCTCTCTCTCGTCTCTCTCTCTCCCTCTCTCCATTTAACACACAAATATTATATATATATATATATATATATATATATTATATATATATATATATATATATATATATATATATATATATATATATGTGTGTGTGTGTGTGTATGTGTGTGTGTATGTATAATGTATAATATAACATAATATTTTATATACATGCATATATATACATATGTTTGTGTGTTTTTTTTATGCGCCGTGTATATGAGTACGTCTGTATAAATTGATATTAACCCTTCCTTTATGCTAAATGGTCTTTTTCATTCAAGTCTGAAAAAATTTGGAAGAAAAATGACGAATATTTCTGTCACCCGAGTATTTTTTTTTTTTTTTTTTTCGCTCTGAACCCCTCGTTGACAATTGTATTTTTCTTGTATGCTTTTATCAGAAAAACGAGGAGTGCAGCTTCATGGCTATCTGAATCTATTAACAGCATGCTATGAGTTTTTTGTTTTTTACCGCCACAGTTTGGTGTTTGTGCTCTTTCTTGAACAGTTATGGTCCAAAACGCTCTTATTTATTTGTTTGTTATTATAGATTTATATGTACTTTTATTCAGTGAGATTATGAATCATATTTAAACTGTAATCATTTGATATTATTTAATATGCTTATGTTTCTATAATAGTCCCCTCTTAATTTTTTACGGAATTTGTAGACGCTTGCAGTATTTTCTATAATAATAATAATAATAATAATAATAATAATAATAATAATAATAATAATAATAATAATAATAATAATAATAATAATAATAATAATAATAGGAATATAATTATAGTGGAAGGAGGACCCTCTTTCAAAACAAGTCTTATTGAAAGATATTGGCTGCATCAGCTGCATTCAACTTGTAAATAGTCTTCTGATTTTTCTAATAATAGCTTTTCTCTGCTATTACAATATGGCGAGTCATTGCGCCGATATTACTCATCAGGAGCAGTCAATTTCAGGGATAATTGTCACAAATTTATTTATTTGTTACAGTAAATGAACAAATAGGTCAAAATATAAGTTAATATATTGGCAGAGAAACGTTGGCCAATATATTAACTTATATTTTGACCTATTTGTTCATTTACTGTAACAAATAAATAAATTTGTGACAATTATCCCTGAAATTTGACTGCTCTGATGAGTAATATCGGCCCCCCCCGCAATACTCGCCAGTTGTAATAGCAGAGAAAAAAGCTATTATTAGAAAAATAGAGAAGACTATTTACAAGTTGAATGCAGCTGATGCAGCAATATCTTTCAATAAGTAATAATAATAATAATAATAATAATAATTCCGTCCCCTTTATATTAGATAAGGTGATTCAGATACATGGC
>NC_087205.1:76708899-76733899 GCF_015104395.2 Macrobrachium nipponense
ACAACATTATGTTTCTGTAACTGTCTTGAAAAACTGGATGAGGATTTCACATTAGTTTGCTGAGCTATATTTACCTTGTGACTCTTAGTAGTATCCCACTGGTAGGTTTCCCATTAAATTTGTTCCTGTTATTTGGATAAGACTTAAAAACCTGGGCGTTGTTGACTCTCGTACTTGACATTGTAATTATGTTTACTACTGATATATTGTAATCTTTCACTAAGGGTGGCAGCTTTGTCAAGTTTCTTCACTTCTCTCTCTCTTAAATAAGCTCTTATATGTTCAGGAATTCCCTTAAGATACTGTTCAAGAACAAGTAACTCTTCTAACTCATCAAAAGTTTTAACTTTAGCAGCTTCTACCCAACATTTGAAACACCTTCTCACTTTGTAAGCATAATCTAAAAATGTTCCCTTCTCATCTTTTCTCAAATTTCTGAATCTCTCATTGTAGTACTCTGGGGTCATCTGGTAAACTTGTAGCACACTGTGTTTAAAGTACCTTGTAGTCTTTACACTGATCAGCTGTTAAGGCTAGATAAGCACTTCTCCCTTTACCAATTAAGACACTTTGTACCAAAACTGACCATTTATCCTCTGGCCATCCCATACCTGAAGCCACTTTCTCAAAGTGATCAAAAAACTCATCTGGAGCTTCTTCAGTAAACTTAGGGATTAACTTCTGTACTCTCACTACATCAAATACAGGGTCTTGATTACCTTGGTTGCGATTTCTCTTTCCTCTTTTATCCTTTTTCTTTCCTCTTCTGCTGCTTTTTCTTCTTCTCTTTCTCTTCTTGTTTTTTCCCTGTCTATTCTTTCTCTTTCAGCTTGCATTCTTTCTCTTTCAGCTTGCATTCTCTCTCTTTCAGCAAGCATTTTTAGCTTAATCAAATTCTCTTCTGCTTCAATGCGTCTAAGCTCTAACTCTGCATCACTTTTCTCTTTCTCTTCTGCTTACTTATTTATGAGATCAGCACGTGCTACATTCAACAACTCTTGAGCCAATTCTAACTCATCTTCATCAGTTATTCTACCAGAGTTTATCAATGATTCCATAGCAATACATCTTATTTGTGCCTTTACCATACTAGTAGACACATGACCATCACATGCCTCTGCTAAAGCGCTCCACTGTGCTCTAGACAGAGTGGTTTCAGACAAAACTTGTATGGAAGGGGCTGCTAAAAATTCCTGAACATTCAACTGAGCCATTTTCCTCTAAGTTATCAACTTACAATTCAATACAATAAATGCAAAACAAAATTATATGGTCACTCTCCTAACAAAATATATCCCTAACACCACCAGTATATTCTAGAGTGATAATGAAATCTGCTTTCCCTGGTCTGGGCACCATTAAACAATGTTACGAAGTGCCAAGTATCTGGTTACCATGCATCAAACATTACCTCACAAAAAGCCAGGGGACACCTGAACCTCATAACACGTTTTTAAACGGGACTGAATACTCTAAAGGCAACAGTTGATCCCTAACAAAACTACCGTTATTGCAGAAAGTCAGACTAAAGTACATCAAAACATTGGTGAGGTAATCTTGTAAGTAATTAAATTAATCAAAGGGCATCACTCCATCTACAACTTTCAAACTCTAAGTATTTCCCTGATTTCAGAAGTCTAAGTACTTACCTGGTTCTAAGTCACTTCAATTAAATTGAAGGAAAGCAAATCAATTACCACTCTATGTCTCTACCTATCATAAATATAGTTCATAATCAAATATAATTATTATGGTGTAAGAGAAAAAAAGAAAACACTTATAAAAATTTTAAATACAAAAATTTATTATTAAATTCAAAATTTATAAGTGAAATTCAAAATATCAGGGAAAATTACTGTTACTTGAAAACAAAGTAAAGTTTAATTAATTCTTGAATCAAATTAAGTAAAATTAAATCAAAATTAATTTATCACAAAATTCAAGAAAATTAACTCAATCAAAATTCAAAAGTGTTAGGCAATAATTGAAATCAGAAATTAATTCACAGGCAATAATTGAAATCAGAAAAAATTCAAGTTAACACAAATACTAAAAACAATAATAAAACTTGAAAAGAATTCTAAATAAATGCAAATTAATTCACAAGTGTTAAATTTAATCAAATGTGCAATGATTAAGCAATGAAAATAACTAAGTCAATTAAATTGTGAATGCAAACGAAAATATAAAATAAAAAGACACACTTCAATAAGAAAATGAATAAGTGCACAAACAATGGAACAGACACAAACACACACACAAAAAATCAGCAATGTGTAAAAGTGTAAATATTTTTCACTCAAAAACACTATAACCAACAGTTTTTACCAAACCAATTATTAGTTATTAGTTAAACACAATTCCTATCCGTTATTAGTTAAACATTCATCCGTTATTAGTTAAAAACACTCCCCTATCCATTATTTTAGTTGCAACTAATAAAAACATAACACACTTTACCTTGGTATACCAATTTGCTTTCTTTGCTTTGCTGCAGGCTTGATTTGACACTTCCACAGGAAAACCAGGCGCCGTTAAGAATGTTTGTTGGTTTTGGGATTTCAGATTTCCACAAAAGAAACTAAATAATACTAAATAAACTCTAAGAAATATCAAATATTAAATTCTCACAAGTTACGAGTGACCAAATTTACGTTACGTTAATATAATCTCGATGTCGAGTGAGAGAGAGAGAGCGAGAGAGAGGAGAGAGAACTGACTGCCTCAAGGTCTCAAGATAGAATGAAATCTTCCTTTATGGAAATTCGACTAGGCAGATGATACAAAAATGTTCTTGACACGAAAGCTTCCAGTAGCTTGGAAATCTGATGCAATCTTCATAAAGAAATGTGTAACATGCATGTGGCTTTGATTAAAGCATACGCGTACAAGACGAGTCTGTTAAAAAAAAAAAAAAGACGAACTCTACTCGAACGAGACGGAGGCTGGGCGACAATTAAAATTGACATGTTTTGACAACAACGCAGAAACTCTAGCTCGCTCGCTATCACACGTGCTGATAGATTAGGGAAGCAAACGGAGATCTCTCTCTTTTTACGTTATATATATATTCTTTTACAAGACGTAATGTGAAATCTGAACACACATTTTAAAACATCCTATTCTAAGCTATCTAGGAATCTGAAAAAATGTTACACAATCTACAAGACATTTCAAAGAGGGGAAATATGCATTTTGAAAGTAGCAATATATAATAATATATATATATATATATATATATATATATATATATATATATATATATATATATATATCATTATATATATATCTCAGTTTTCTCATTATGGAAGTTGTTTACGTACATACAGTGTGTTTAGAAATTATAGGAGCCCCCTCTACAGCATAAACTAAAATTGATATGGATAAAAACAAAAGTAATTTAGAACAAGTATTTATTTAAGTTTCTCTCTGAGTATTTAATATTGTCAGTGGCCTCCATCTGCCTGTACTACAGCCTGCATTCTTGAGGGGTATGATTTAAGCAAATCGCAAAATAGCTGACACTCAAACTCCATTTCCCTGAGTACCTCAGTCACCTCTTTGCAGGTCGTCGAAGCTTGGTATACCATCATAGTTCACTGTGCGAGCTTCAATACAATCCTGTGTCTTCTTCAACAGATAACACATTTTCAGGATCTTTGAGGAAAGGAAATACTCTACCATTAAGCACAGTTTCTCTGAAGTATTCACCATTCCATGACTATACTTTTTCTTTGATGATCCACTTCAACCATTTGGCTGTGAAACAGAAAAAATTCACAACTTGGTGATAGCACACGTCATTGCTGATATCATCCGACTTTGCAGCCCAAAATGATGTCATTTTTATGATTTGGCTTCCTGATGCAGCAACATGGAGAAAGTCAGCTTCATCCCAATCTTTAAGAAATGAACCACAAAACCATGCACGGTCTTCTCTCTGTTGCTGAGTGATGTTGTGCTTGCTGATAACATGAAATGGCGTGATACCAGATTTTTACAACTCACGATATACAGCACTATAACTTCTCTTCTTTCACATTTTTTTTCTAGTTAAAGCACCAATTTATGTAAAGACTTTCTTGGTCTACCCACTGCCTCAGCTATGATGTCTTTTGACTCCTGAGAAAGGACTTCAGGCCTTCCAATATTCTCACTCTTTTCACAATGACAGTCACATGGATTTTTGTTCCAGTTTTTTTTAACGGAGGATTAATCTCTTTTAATGTAATTAGCTATCCAGGAACATGAAATGAAGGATGCGCCAGCATCCCTGGTCTCTCTGAAGGTTATAGCCCGGATTCGGTCAATCCATCTGATTTCCTCCGTCACTCAGTCTGAAAATACAAGAAATGTAAAATGAAAAGGAGCTTTAATATAAACTCAAGATAGCGTACTTGGAGATAGGCTATAGCAGAAAACTCCATAACTTTCCATTTGTTCTGTGGAGGAGGGCCTCTAATTTCGAAACACCCGTTACATATACATACATATATAAGGTATATGGAGCGCAGGCATAAGAGTTTCAGGATGACCATTGATACTTCACATATCATAAAATGTTTCGCACATCAACTTTGTGCATCTTCAGTCTGTTAAAAGAGAAATGCATATACTAAAAACTAAATGTAAGGATTCACAATAGTACTTGTGTTGAAATGCAATAAAAATATAAATAGTTAAAAAAAGAAAAGAAGAACCACTGAGGTACCAACCAACTAGTATGGAAGGAAAGCAAGGAATGACTTTTGAGAGAGCCAGGTCCAAGACGTTGACTATGCCAGATGTAGAGGTGAAGTTGAGGTGTTGTTGTTCAATGGGGAACCAGTCTTTTAATAAATAGTGATTACAAGGTAATCAGGTGGTCCGGGTCTTTAGTGTAACCTATTACCGTGAAGTGTTGTTTCGATGCATTTATTTTGCATTTAGCGACATAATACTTGATATTAGAAAATTCGGGATTACCAAGTCTCTGACCTGTTCTATAACTGAAACCCATATCGCTACAAAATCTCATCTGCAGTAATCTTCGAGTATATCCCACATAAATTGCAGGGCATCCAGGGCATGTGAATTCATAAACAACGTTGGACCTCATTAAGTCCTGCAGGCGATCTTTGAAATTAAAAAGTGAGCCAATTTTGCATGGATTGTTTGAGATTAGTTTAATTTTGAGACAAGGAATTTCTTGTTCTATTATTTGTATGAGTCCGAGAGAAAACTTCGAGTCTGTTATACATGGAATCGACGCATACATCAGTTTTTTGGGACTCCATTAGTGGAGGACGTTGTAGATATAGTTACTTCCTAATTTATTAATTATATTGCCCCAAGGACATTGTACATAATATAATTAATAAGTTAGTAAATTATAGAAGGAAAATAGCGGTTTCTCTCAATACCTTTTAAACTCTTTGACATTGCTAGAGAGGTGTATGATATAAGACAAGCAAAACACGAAACCAGGAAACTGTATTATAATTTTAGCCAGTTTACCTTAAACTCGGTCTCATACAAAGGACTTACATTTTTTTTTCAGTCTCTATACTTTATTCTTTACAGAGTTTGACATCAGATTACCTCAGAAAGGGCAAGAAAACTTCCCATGCATCCCAGACACCTATGAGGAAAAATTCACTGACAGTATTATCCTTTTATTTATTTCCAGCACAGGTTACACAGTAGAATATGGCGCAGAATGTGTGTTTCTTGTTGGTGCTAGCCACCGCTTTGGTGGTTATTCTGTCACCATGCACTGCGCAAACAGCAAATATATCAGTGCATTTCATAGGATCTCCTCAGTTCGATTTCTTCATGGTACCAAACATGACCTTTGACATCGGACAGGCTAAGGTTGTACTCCCAGGACTGAATAGTTGTAAGCATCTAATGGAATGTGCCTAATTTTGATTTGTTTTGATACATAGATATATCCTTTTTTAAAGAGTGCAGTAATATTGCTCAAATCCTAAAAAGATCACATTACAACTTTGACCAAATATATTCCAATCAACAATGTATGCATATATTTATATATATACTCTTTTCTCAGGTGGCTGCCGCTCTGCTTGTGGTGCCCTTAAGGACGGATGCAAAGCTTGGTCTTTAACTCACGCAGTGGATGGAACCACTCAGTGTCAAATTGCTCAAGAAGGACCCTTGACCATTGTACCTAATAAAAGTGAAAACGCTGAGTACTTCTTCAAGAAGTGTGAGTATTTGATACTGCAACCACTTTTCCCTTTTAACTGATGTGGACATAAAAATAAAATGCAGTCGTGAACCTATTTGCACTGATTTCATTATGAGCCCACAGTCTGAGAGTAGTGCATAATTAGGATATGACCTGCCAATGCGAACTGCTACGTCAAATGGAAGCCAGGTTTATGTATTTAACATTAAAATTCGCAGTAATACCGAAAGTTACGTTACAGTTAAGTGATTATTCAAATTTCCTTTCTAAACAAAGGGAATCAAATGTAGCCACCTCTGCTGAGGTTGTATTAAATTCCAAATACAAAAACGTTATAATATTTCCATAAAAATTATTTGCATAGATTTTCTAAGAATCATTTCACGATACGATGGAAGGCTCTGGTCAAAGGATTCTCATTAACCCTGAAGTGAAGAATTTTGCCTGAGATAGGTGTTTTTAAACGGAAAACTAGGTATTACCGAGGGGGAGATACTGATGGCTGAGAACGTTATTCCAAGTTGTTTCTTGAAATGACTTACAGGGTCCAGATTCACTCTGAAATCGCCAGATAATTGAAAGCATCATTCCTCAAAATTGTAAAAAAAAAAAAAAGTGTTGAAGATAAAGACAACGAAGAACACGAAAAACTATAATAAGGGTAATATAATTATTGTTTGTCTTGACGAACACTGTAAGATCTGGGTTATCCGCAAATAAAAATATGTTAAACATTTTAGTCATATAAAAGACAGCTTACCTTTTTCTCTATAATAAGGGAAATATATTCCTTAAGATTAAAATGGGATCAAAAAAAAAAAAAAAAAAAAAAAAAAGGTTCTGATGATAATCGTTTTGAGGTTTCTTGTCTCCCACCCACCACATGTCCAGTCAAGTTTTAATTGTGAGTAATTTACTAAGCAAACCTGTCTCATTTTATTTTCCGGTGGCCAAAAAATAACTGTTGTTCTACCATATCCTGAAATTTGGCTGCTATGTCCAAAATTTCTGAAGGCATTTGTTGGAGGCTTGTGCCTATGCATCAGCAAGACATGTAATCAGAATTTACACTTAATTCATACATTACAATTTTTTCTCATTTTTCTTGGTGTTACCAGCTAGCTTTCCTGGGAGTTATGAATGGCCGGCAGACAACCTTCTGTATCTTCTACTTGATGGCACTTTCTCTTCCCAAGAAGCAAAGAAACGTTGTTCAATGATTCCTGGCCACAGGCTCTTCATCGCTAAGACACAAGCAACCTATGATTACCTCTATAGTCTTTGGTCAATATACCCTTCGAGTAAGTATAAACACTGTCAGTATTAATTTTCATAATTCCACCATGGCTATCTGCCAAAAAGTCTTTGCTGAGCGTTGGACACTAAGCAAAGAAAATCGAATATAAGTCTTTAAGAAATTTAGGATACTGAAATCAACTTTCACAGCCTTCACGAAATATTGGGGTCAGGCATTGATGATTATAGGGCATATTATGGAGGGAGTGTTTGACTTATATACCGCTATTTAAGAACACAAAAATCCTCCCACACGGGTTTTCTTAACAGAATTACAAAAATCAATTACTATTAATAGACGACAGGCAACAGAAAGTTGTTTTTAATGTGCTTTAATGGGTCTAAATCTCCAGTGTCCAGCGTTCCACATGGTAATGTTTTGGGACCTTTGTTATCTTTGTGTCTATAGTGCATATAATGGCTGGGACTTCAAAATAAGCTTCTGCAACAGGCAGCTAATACAAGTCTTACCATATTTATCCATTTCTCCCCCAACTGAGAAGAGTAAGAGACTAGTGGCCTAAATAGAGATCAGGAATGGATCAGCAAGTGTTGTAGTCTTTGGGGCATGTCAATCTTGACTCATTAACCAATTTTATACTATTCTCATATTTCATTATTGGCTGTGAATAAACAGCTCTACTTGAAAATTTCCTGGTTTTATGCTAACTTTTATTCTAAGCTCACTCTTTGCAGCACTGCAAAGATCTAATCCTGTCAGGAAGTTTGGCACTATCCTAAGCAGCCTCAATAATGTGTGGCTGAGGTCTTGTGTTAATATTACTAGAATATTTTCTTGTCTGGCAGTCGGTAATTTCCCATGATATTTATTTTCCAGACCATTTTTCACAATGGGGCTTAATCATCCCAAACAATTTGCATCATGATTCTCTGGGAGATGGAGATGTAATGCTTGTTCATCTTTCATAAGCTTCGCTTTCATAAAAAAACTTCTGTTGTTGCCCTTAGTGCCTGCAACACCAAAGTCCGCATGTGCTGCTCGTTTTCCAAAACGGGACTTTCACGACGAAGCTTAGAACAGGAGAGATTAAAATGGTGGTGCTTGGAACAGTCGAGCTTCTCTCCCTTCATTATTTAACGAATTTTTAACAGCTGGACATTTATACGAACATTAATCTTTAGCGTTTCTTGGTTTCCGTATCTATAGTATCATTTTACCGAAACATTTCCTTGTGCTCTGTTTTGTCTTTTTATTTTTCACTTGATGTGTATTCTGATCTGAAAATTCTTTGCTAATTGATAGTCTTTATTTATTTATCCTGCATGAACAACTTAGAAAATAATAGTAATAATAATAGTAATAAAGACTTACTGGACACTTAAGGCACATCTGATAAAATAAAGTATAGTTTAAATTTTCTGGTCACCAGTCTATTCAATTTTTTTTTTATTTTTACTTACAATATTTCTGTTCCAATATTGAATATTTTTTTCATAAAACAACAGAAACAACGACGTCATCACACTGAAAGTTCATTGTCAAACTGCTAGAAACATAATTTGACAGTTTCACGACACTTCGTTGGCTCATCGGTGTGGATATTATTGGATAGGTCACATTCACCTTCTGATGATCAAGGGGGCTTTTGTTTATGTAACACTAAAAAGATCATTGACAAATGTTTATCCAGACATTCATAACCTAGAAGACACCATGATTCTTCTTTTGAAGATTAGAGTACATTCCCCTTGTATGTAACCACAAATAAAGGCATTTGTAAGAAAATTCTTTAATCTGATACCTTGACCGACTTGCTACGTTCCTACCAGACTTTCTTTCGTTTTAATAGAATTTCTGTTTTTAATTCCTTCTGCTATAAACTGAAGTAGCTTCTGTAGTCACTCACAACATTTTAGGACGAAGTAGTAATCCATACTCGTACTAAAGAGTTCAATACTTAAGTTTTATTTTTCAGTACCATAAAGACGCACATGTACATACTAGGTTATCTGGTGCTTAATACAATGTCTACCTTCCAGGCCCTTATTTTATTGCGGACCTTGTCAAGAAGAATCAAACGGAATTCGTTTGGGGAGATGGAACAACTGACCATGTTACACCTGGAAAAATATTTCGGAACGACGTTGTTGAATTTAATCTATTCATGCTGATACTGAATCAGCTTGATGACGCACAAGAAAGTCATGGACCCTTTCGAGCGCTTTGCCAAGCAAACCCATTACGTACAGAATGGTAAAAGTTGCTCGGTATTAATGCATATCCCAAGGAACCACGAACCACTGTCCTGAGACAGCTTGCATGAACATCTAATAAAGGCAACGCTTACCCACAGAATTCGACTATAAAGGGAACAAACGCATAACGACGATTTGGCTGTTGATGCAATGGACTATTTGATCCACAATAACTACGGATGATATCCTTGAGACTTTGGCGACTATGAATTTCTAATTTCTAATATTGGCGAATTCAGAGGATATCCACATTTATTAACACAAGATATTCAGAGACGAAGGAGAAAAGAGAAATTAAGTCACAATACCAAAGATGGAAAATTTGAGCAACTTATCAAAGGATGAAAATTAAGAGTATTGACATCAAAGATGAAAAAAGCTTACGTTTGTTTATTTTTAATTAAAGAAGCGTCAAATTTCAATCTCACCTTGACACGCAATTGCACTCATTAATTTTCAGATCACTCAATACAGTCTCTGCTGCATAATGCAATTTCCACCAAAAAAGAAAATTGAAAGTTTGCCTTGCTGGCAAACCGTTTTCAGGTAACTTTACAAAGTATTTGATTTGAAAATGTTCTCACAGTATTCCTGCAACTAAACTTAAATGTTGTTATAAAAAGTTAGTTCTTCACGTTATATGTTCAGATCTTATAATAGACAATATCAACCTTTTATACTCTATTCATACCCTTCCAAAATATATCACTGAGCTAATATCAAAGAATAACAAAATCATTTAGTAAAATCTACAATTTTTTTCCACTTCAGTGCCATTTGATATGTATAATTTAATTTCAACTTCCATAGCTGTCACAGGCCCTATGAGAGAATCTTAATATGTTTCCTGGACATCTAAACAGCCAATCGGGATATGAACGTCTCACCATAAATGAGAGAAGCTCCCTCTTTTACTGGCACTTTTTCTCTCCAAGACACTAAACCCACTTCTTACGCATCTGCGAACATTCAACGTTAAACTGTTATAAGGGCACATATTTTCCGATCATTCATGGTTAGTTGTTCGTATCCAAACGTACTTTTTTGCAGTAATGAAGATTAAATTTGATCATAATTCTATGGGCATAAAGTTTTGCTTTCTTCAGCTCGGAACATTTGGGAGATGGCCAAAAAACCCCTGTAGCAAAATGTCCTGCCTTTCCCAATGTCACATTCTGTCAGTCCCTTAATTAAAGAGTCACTAGGTTCACGTTTGCCAAAATTTTCTTTAAAATTCTCACATAACACACTGCGAAATTACTTATAGTTTTATTGTAAAGTCTTATATATATCTATGTATGTGAGCTGCTCAAAACTGATTGACCGTCCAAATAGTAAAGGTACTAAAAATATCAATATGCACTACCATATGTGTGAATCTTGTCATGGACCTCTAGCAATGGTATTCAGAGTGATACAAATGATCCTTACTGTTGTCAAAAACTAGTGCACGAGTTTTTCGTGACGTAATCCCGCCCGTCCATCCATTTCCCGCTTTTCAATGTAAGGTGTATTGCCATGTATCAGACGATCTGGTGGCGCATTTATTAGTCCTCGCCTCATCCCCACCATGGATTAATGACAGAAGAATGCTTCCTTTTTGAGGTGAAAAAATTACCAGTAAATTGCCTAACCCGATCCGTCTGGGTATAAAAGGCGAGTGCACACACCACATAGCCTCTTCTTTCTAATTAACTCAGTTCAGTTAGTAGCTCTTCCGGGGCCGCGAACAGGGTGCACGAGCGTGACCTATCCATGAGGGAAGTTGCGAGCGACGTCATTATTATGTACAGTAAGTGATCGTTCTTTCCTTTAGCCATCAATGGGCTAATTGATTTAAACATTTGCAGTCATTATGTAATCAACTTTCATGAATGTGTCCCTATCTATTTTGATGAAAGTGCGATTCAATTTTAAGTGATTTTTTTGTGTTTTGTTTGAGTGTTCACCTGGGTACGTTAAATTCATGTAAATTTGGGGTGTTGTGTCACCTAACTTTATGCATCACTGCTTTGTTTCTCTGTTGACGTTGGTAAATTCTAGTTTTTAAATGAAATTGTTAACATCCTCCGTGTTTACCAATCGAGTTGTCCTTGTGCACGGGCTGGAACCTGTCCCTTAAAGTAGGGCTATCAAGCCTCCCTCCATCTAGCATGAACATGAAAACAGTAGCAATAACATTCACAACATTTTCGTCCTTCGAACCGGATAGCCCTTAGGATCCAGTCCCTAAGCAACGGCAGCTCGATTATGGTATTCAACATTTTAGTTTCGGGTCACTCCCAACAACCCTCCAACCTTCTGCGTAATGAAAACGCAAAGGTTGCCATAGGCTAGGTGATTTGCAACAGAGCCTAGTTTGTTTTTTTGCTCACGTTAAGGGCTATTTAGATGCAAGAGCCTGTACCAGTGTAAGGCTAGCATAACCGTTGTGTTGATGTTCATGCGCAAGGCATATGATCAGCCGTATTTCTTTGTATCATTATATTAATCTGCAACGAGCGGGCAGAAGAAGTGATCAGGAAATCATTTACATAACGTCAGTGGTGACGTCATTTCCTTTGTAGCATTTGGAATTGATTGAGGAACTCAAAATGGCGGCCGCCTTCATAATGCAAATCGAGTCCCTTGTAGGCCTGACCACCACGATCAGTCATGCCAGTACAAATCTTGTAAGCTCATTATCTGAGAATGTTTATCAGAATTTGGAATTCAATCAGACAAGAAACAGTTGCGAACGTTGTACATGTCACACACAGGCAAATTAGAGTCATCACTCTGAAGTGAAATCATTAATGTTCTGGAAGATGCAGACTAAGTTGTAACCTTGTTATTGAGTCGTATCATCACGTTGACTAGCGTAGCACAGCCAACAACACATTTACTATGTCACAAAGAGCTACCCCTGCCCATGTTTAAAGGAAAAAAAGCGAATTTGCCACATTTACGGAACTGTTTGATGCCCATGTGCATAGTAGACCTGATCTAGATGATGTTGCTAAGTATACCTATTTGTTAGGTTCATTAGAAGGTGAGCCACTCAAGATTGTTCAATCCTTGAGCATAACAGCTGCAAACTACTAAGTTGCCCATGATTTGCTTGAGAAGTATTATGGCATCCAGCAGCAGACACTAGTCACTCTACACAAAAGGATAGCCGATCTTTTTGTCCCCAAGTACAATTAGGTTGACCTAAAAATTTCTGCATAGAACTAACTGTTTTAATTGAACAAATCAAACGTTTGGACAGATCCCCATTAGATCACCATATGTTATTAAATCTTATCAACCAGAAGTTGTCGCAAGGACAAGTCTATTCCAAGGTAGTTGATTATCTGCATAAATGTGTAAAATTGAACAAGTTGTTTGATGCGCTAGATTTCATTACAAGATCAATGGAGGATGATGCATTGCAGAGTGGAGAGGAATTGTCAACTGCCCTTAAGAAGGGATCCGAAGTGAACGCTAACTGTGCAACCACTTGCGCATTCTGCAATGGCAATTACACCACATGGCGGCTAAAAAATGCCCGTTACTTTTGAAGAAGAAATATTTCAACTGCCTAGCATCCGGTCATGCCAGTAGGCAATGTAACATAAAACGTAATTGTAAGTTATGTGATGGACGACATCACAGTTTGATTTGTGAGAAAGACAATGCGCAACCCAGATCCATTGCGCCCACCAACAATCCCAGTTATCAATCCTCGTCAAAAACATCACAAGTAGTCTTGCTGCCTGTGAAGAACCCAGGCACCAACTGAAGGGTAAGTCAAAGAATGCAGCTAAAAGCCAAAGATGAGAAACCTTGTGTAACTGCAAAGATAGTTAAGGATGAGAGTTCGACCGAATTGCCGGCTACCCTATTACCAACTGCTAAAGCTACTGTTATTCACATACCAAACCCATTACCACCAGAGTATTTTTGGTTACCAGTAGCCAACGCAGTTTCATATCGAGTTGGCTTGCGAAGAAGTTATGATTGCCAGTTATTAAATGCATTTTGTTGAATATTGCACTGTTCAGCTTGCAGATTGTACAAGGCGAGTAGATGTCAATTCATGTAGAATACATGTAGGTGCCAGAGGAATCCGCACTAAACTCATTGTTCATGATGATGTACACTCCCATTCATAATGTTGCCCTTTGTAACGTAAAAGCGCATGTGCAACGCAAAGGTTGCACTATGGCCAATGATAAAATTAATAGTGATCTTACTAACATTAATATCCTGGTTGGGGCAGTTTATTTTAGCTTGGTTGGACAAGATTAATGGAGTTAGCTTGTTTGTGATACATAACGGAGTAACGCCATGTGGTTCGCGTACCACAATAGGCCCTGCAAGGGATAAATGCATTTGTTGTTCGCCCATTACGAGTTTGTTGAGCCACCCCAGAGATCACCGCTATGAGATGCAGATTGGATACCATAGGTATCGCTCCCCAGGAACAGTACACCCACCTCAGAACACGCTGCTATGAATAAAGTCCAGAGTAACATTGTAAGTACCGAACGAGGGTACCAAGTAACCTTACCGTTCCACAGGCCAGAACGGCCAGATACAAATTATCGTAATGTATTCGCTCAGTTGAATGCGTTAGAGACGCAATTTGTGAAATTCGCTGACTACTGAAGTGACTATGAGAGCATCCTTCAGATATAACTCGACGCTGGGTTCATTTCGGAAGTCACTGATTCAAAGATTGAAGGATATTACTTGCCCCACTTTGGGGTTAAGAAGCAGAGTCTCATAGCTCCTTTACGTACTGTGTTCAACGCATCCTCTAAAATCAAGGGAGAATTGTCTTTGAATGATTGCCTTTATCCAGGTAACAACTTAGTTGAAATGCTATATGATTTGCTCCTTAAGCTTTGACGCGATCCCTATGCGTTAGTATCAGATATATCAAAAGCTTTTCAATGAGTATTGCTACATCCCGATAATACTAAAACCCATCTCAGCAAGCAGGAGCAGGAAGATATAATTAAATCCTTCTATATTGATTATTACCTGCAGACATTTATAGCCAGGGAACCAATGAAAAAAGATTATTGCCAGGTCAAATCTTTGCTAAACAAGGCCCACATGCTTTTGACGGGGTGGGCAAGTAATTTTAGGGAGTTTGATCAGCAGACTGGTTGCAAGTAACCCGATGAAGTCAATGTTTTGGGAATGAGTTGGGATAGAAGGGAAGATAAGTTGAGTTTATGGGCTATGAATGTCCAGAGCTGTAGAAATAGTTCCAATCATCTTACCAAATGCAAGTTACTGTTCCTTTTGGTAGGCAATTTTGATCCCTTAGGTATAGTCAGTCCCCTTTTCGTGTGGGGAAAAATTCTCCTTCAAGAATTGTGGGAATCCTAGGTAGGCCAGGATGATGTGGTGTCAGATGATCACTAACTAGAAGCTAGCAAACTACTTGCTGAATTTAACAATGTTCACACACGTAAGTTTGAGAAGGGAATTGTGCATAAAGGTAGCAAATTGCATCTGTTAATGATGTGTCTAGCAAAGCTTACGGTGCTGTAGCCAATGTCAGAAAGAGATCCGAACAAGATAGTCTCTTAACTTCCAAAATGCAAGTTACACCTCGCAAGGAAGCAAAACTGAAAATTCTAAAGTTAGAATTATTAGCATTATTGTTAGGATTTAGATCGGGAAAGTATCTTTGTAAGTTGTTTAGCTTTACCACCATAGTGCTCTTGACTGATAGCAAAGTTGCTATTACCTGGGTAGGTAGCTGCACGGGAAATAAAAACACATTCAATCCTAACCGAGTGGGAGAGATTGTTTCGATGCAACAGGAGTGTGGCATCAAGATGAAGCATGTCCGCATGAAGCAGAATCCAACTGACATCTTGACCCGAGATTCAACATTACATGATTTGAAAGTCAATCGCCTGTGGCATGAAGAACTGCTCTTTCTCCACAGTGAGGGGACCCCTGAAACCTGTGCCGAAGAGGGAGAATCTCAAATCTGACAAAACGTGATCAATGAAATATGGAAATTGCAGGGGAGTAAAGTAGATTTCTTACAATTTATGAAAATTATGTCTTTGGTATTGAAATTTGGGAACTGCTAGGCAGACTTAGAACAGAGACACCACCTTTCTACGGTGTGTAGTAAGTTAGAGAGTGGCGTGCCTGTACCCACTCACTCTAATAATTTTGTAGAACAATTAAGCCTCGTCGTACGTAATGGCATAATTTTCATACTGAGTAGATTAGTTAATGTTACTAATACAAAGATGAGATTTGATCTGTTTTGCTGCTTAGACGCTTTGCAGCCTCCCATGGTGCTCCTTCAACCGTCTACAACGATAACGCCATAACCTTCTGGACCACAAGCACCTTTCTCCAAGAGGAGTACAACGAGGATGTTGCCAAAGAATTCCTGTGCCGAATGGGAATTAAGTGGGTTTTTCAAAACCCCCAATCTACCTGGAAGGGGGGAGTTTTTTGAAAGGCTGATTAGGGTTGTCAAGAGGACGCTCGCTATGACGTTATGACGGAACCTGTTCACCGAGTAACAACTCCGGACCCTGATCAAAGAAGCTGAAGCTGTTGTCAACAACTGCCCCTTGATGTACTCACGGGACATGCATGAGGACAAAGCCCTCTCACAATTGCACCTTATCTGTGGAGATGTTGTTCACTTACTGCCACCCGTGGTTCCTCACGAGGATATGCATATGACGCTGACGACACGTCAGCTCCGTCACCAATATTTCAGGTTGACAGAGACCCTCAGTTGCTTTAAAAAGTACTGGAGGAAAGGCTACCTGAAATCTCTGCAAGAGCATCACGACCTGCAAGAGGCCCCCCTGACTGTGCTATATGTAGGTGACCTCGTGCTGGTGAAAACAAACCAGCGCAAATGCAGTCAGTGGTCCCTCAGCAGAATCCTTGAGCTTTATCCTGAAGGAAAAGGAGTCATCAGATCCCTAAAAGTCCTTTTTGAGGGAGAGGAACATCTGCGTGCAACGCAACATATCGTCCCGCTTGAGATGAACACCCACGATGACGAACGACAAGAAGATGATGTCCAGGGCGACGAGAATGAAGAAAACGAAGGTAATGATGAGCCACAGATAGATGTTTGTGATGAAGTGAATCAACAGACAGATGTTAGGAGTGAAATGAGTGAGACAGTACATGATGCAGGTTTCCTACCGAGGAAGAAGGCTGTAGAGGAAAAGAAAAAAAGGATGTCTGATTGGGTAAGAGACAATCTGATTTAGTGTAGTGTATGCATTTGTTAAAGGTAAAGAGGTGAACTCTGAAAGTGTGAGCATTGGAAAAGAGATTTGAAGGAGTTAGGGCTGAGACTCAGTTCTCTATGCTACGTTTTCTGTTGAGGCGTTACATGCTAGCCGACCCCGTGGTCCATGGTGAACTCAACAGAACAACTTGTATTTGTGTTAATTTGTGAACTCTGTACATTTTGTAACTCTTGCATTTCACGGGAAAAGCTCCCATCATGTGAAACTCTTGTGTAATAGTTTTTTGGTATCTGTGTTGCAACAACAAACCTTTGAACTTGTAGATTGTAATGATCTTTTGATATAAGTGATCCTTTGTTACTATTCTTGCCTTAATTGGCTGGTCTCGGGACATATATTTCCATCATTTATGTATGACTGTATCAGTGTATTGCTTGAATTCTCGCCATTGATGAGGGCCTTGATATGAGTATGCTCTGTGACGAGCACTGAATGAGTTGCAAATTCCTTGAAGAGGAATCTTTATTGTGTTTATTTCATGATTTTGCGTTTATCATTGACCGAGCTATGCTTGAGTATTGATATTGAATTGATTCCACTATTGATGCTTTGAGATATGTTATTATTGATGAACTTATACATATGCTTGCATTGCCCTTGCATGATTGCAGTCACCATGACGTGCCCTGCACTGTTTGTCTATTGATGCCATGATGTTATTCAAATTGCATTTTCATATAATCCTACTGCCATTAGATAGTCTGTATTAATGAGTTGCATGTTTCTATGTGTTTATCATTGATTGAATTTTGCTTGAACCATATGTTGCAATTATTACCTTGAGGGAGATACAATTTCTACATTGGTTTTGATTCTCTTTTGATTATTGATTTGTGTCATTGCCTTTTCTGAGTGATCACTCCATATTGCACCTGTTTACTGTCGAAAGCTAGACCTGTGTTGTAGCACTGCTCCGTCCAATTGCCTTGTTGCCTGCTATCTTTCCTTCCCCCCATTTATGAGGGTGGAAGATCTCGCCAAAAACTAGTGCAAGAGTTTTTCGTGACGTAATTCCGCCTGTCCATCCATTTCATGTTTTTCAATGTAAAGCACATTTGCCATGTATCAGACGATCTGGCGGCAAAAGCAGAATGGTTCTTTCTTGTCAGTTCGCATTCCTTAGTCCTCGCCTCATCCCCACCATGGATTAATGACAGAATTCTTGTTGTTATGTAAATTGTCTAAGAAACAGAAGAATGCTTCCTTTTTAAGGTGAAAAACTTACCAGTAAATTGACTAACCCGATCCGTCCTAGTATAAAAGGCAAGTGCTCACACCACATATCCTCTTCCTACTAATTAACTCAGTTCAGTCAGTAGCTCTTCCGGGGCTGTGAACAGGGTGCACGAGCGTGACCTATCCATGAGGGAAGTTGCGAGCGATGCCATTATTATGTACAGTAAGTGATCGTTCTTTTCTTTAGCCATCGTTGGGCTAATTGATTTATACCTTTGCTGTCATTATATAATCAACTTTCAGGAATGTGTCCTAGCTATTTTGATGAAAGTGCAATTCAATTTAAGTGATTCTTTTTTTTTTTTTTTTGAGTGGTCATGTGCCACCTAAATTCAAGCATGACTGCTTTGTTTCTCTGTTGACATTAGTAAATTCTAGTTTTTAAATGAAATTGTTAAAATCCTCCGTGTTTACCATTCGAGTTGTCCTTGTGCACGGGCTGGAACCTGTCCCTTATGGTAGGGCTATCAAGCCTCCCTCCATCTGGCACGAACCTGAAAACAGTTTGCAATAACATTCACGTCTATTTCGTCCTTCTAACCGGATAGTCCTAAGGATCCAGTCCCTGAGCAACGGCAACTCAATTATGGTATTCAACGTTTTAGATTTGGGTCACTCGCAACAACCCTCCAACCTTCTGTGTAATGAAAACGTAAAAGTTACCATAGGTTAGGTGATCTGCAACAAAGCCTAGTTTGTTTTTTTTTCTCAAGTTATGGGCTATTTATATGCAAGAGCCTGTACCAATGCAAGGCTAGCATAACCGTTGTGTTGATGTTCATGCGCGAGGCATATTTTCAGCCATATTTCTTTGTTTCCTTAGATTAATCTGCAGTGAGTGGGTGGAAGAAGTGATCAGGAAATCATTAACGTAATGTCAATGGTGACATCATTTCCTTTGTAGCATTTGGAATTGATTGAGGAACTCAAAATGGCGGCCACCTCCATAACGCAAATTGAGTCCCTTGTAGGCCTGACCACCACGATTAGTCATGCCTGTACAAATCTTGTAAGCTCATTAACTGAGAATGTTTATCAGAATTTGTTAGACAGAATTCAATCAAACGAGAAACAGTTGCGAACATTGTACGAGTCACACACAGTCAAATTAGAGTCATTAATGTTCAGGAAGATGCAAGCTAAGTTGTAACCTTGTTATTGAGTCGTATCATCACGTTGACTAGTGTAGTGCAGCCAACAACACGTTTACCACGTCACAAAGAGCTACCCCTTCCCACGTTTAAAGCAATCCTTGAGCATAACAGCTGCAAACTACCAAGTTGCCCGTGATTTGCTTGAGAAGTATTATGGCATCCAGTAGCAGGCACTAGTCATTCTGCTTAAAAGGCTAGCCGATCTTTTTGTCCCCAAGTGCAATTATGTTGACCTAAAAATTTCCTCATAGAACTAACTGTTTTAATTGAACAAATCAAACGTTTGAGTAGATCCCCGTTAGATCACCACATGTTCTTAACTCTTATCAACCAGAAGTTGTCGCAAGGACAAGTCTATTCGAAGGTAGTTGATTATCTGCATAAATGTGTAAAATTGAAAGAGTTGTTTGAAGCCCAAGATTTCATTATAAGATCAAAGGAGGATGATGCGTTGCAGAGGGGAGAGGAATTGTTAACGGCCATTGAGAAGGGATCTGAAGTGAACGCTAACCATGGCTAAAAAGCGTCTCTGTTAATTTTGAATGAGAAATGTTTCAATTGCCTAGCATCTGGTCACGCCAGTAGGCAATGTAACATAAAACATAATTGTAAGTTATGTGATGGACGACATCACAGTTTGATTTATGATAAAGAAAATGTGCAACCCAGATCCGTTGTACCCACCAACAACCCCTGTTATCAGTCCTCCTCAAAAATATCACAAGTAGTCTTACCGCTTATGAAGAACCCAGGCATCAATCAAAGGGTACGTCAAAGAATGTAGCCAAAAGCAAAAGATGAGAAACCTTGTGTAACTGCAAAGATGGTTAAGGATGAGACTTCGACCGAGTTGCTGGCTACCCTATTACCAACTGCTACAACTACCGTGTATTCACATACAAACCCCTTGCCACCAGAGTATTTTTGGATACCAGTAGCCAACGCAGTTTCATCTCGAGTTGGCTTGCGAAGAAGTTAGGATTGCCAGTTATTAAACGTATTTCGTTGAATATTGCACCGTTTCGTTTGCAGATTGTACAAGGTGAGTACGATGTCATTTCATGTAGAATACACGTGGGTGCCATAGTAATCCACACTAAACTCGTTGTTCATGATGATGTAAACACTCCCATTCATAATGTTTGCCTTTGTAACATAAAAGCGCATTTGCAACGCAAAGATTGCACTATGGCCAATGATAAAATTAATAGCGATCTTCTTACTAACATTAATATCCTGGTTGAGGCAGTTTATTTTAGCTTGTTCATCCCTTGTATGGACAAGATTAATGGAGTGTGTTTTTTGTGATGCATAATGGTAAAACGCCATATGGTCGCGTACCACAGCGGGCCCTGCAAGGGATAAACGCATTTGTTGTTTGCCCATTACGAGTTTGTCGAGCCACCCCAGAGATCGATGCTGATATGTGAAGGAGATTTGATACCACAGGCATCGCTCCCCAGGAACAGTACACCCACCTCAGAACACGCTGTTTTGTTTAAAGTCCAGAATAACACTGTAAGTACCGAACGAGGGTACCAAGTAACCTTACCGTTCCACGGGACAGAACGCCGAGATACAAATTATCGTAATGCATTCACTCAATTGAACGCGTTAGAGATGCAATTTGTGAAAGACCCTGACTACCGAAGAGACTGAGAACGTCCTCCAGACATATCTCGAAGCTGGGTTCATTTCTGAAGTCACTGATTCAAAGATTGAAGGATATTACTTGCCCCACTTTGGGGTTAAGAAGCAGCGTCTCACGACTCCTTTATGTATTGTGTTCAACGCATCCTCAAAAGTCAATGGAGAACTGTCATTAAATGATTGCCTTTATCCAGGTCCCAACTTAGTTGAAATGCTACATGATTTGCTCCTTAAGTTTCGACGCGATCCCTGTTGAAATGCTATATGATTTGCTCCTTAAGTTTTGATGCGATCCCTATGCGTTATTATCAGACATATCAAAAGCTTTCTACCGAGTATTGCTACATCCCGATAATACTAAAACCCGTCTCCACGAGCGGGGGCAGGAAGACATCATTAAATCCTTTTATGTCGATAATTACCTGCAGACATTTGTAGCCAGGGAACCATTGGAAAGAGATTATTGCCAGGTCAAATCTTTAATAGACGAGGCCCACATGCTTTTGACGGGGTGGGCAAGTAATTGTAGTCAGTTTGATCAGCATACTGCTTGCAAGGAACCCGATGAAGTCAATGTTTTGGGAATGAGTTGGGATAGAAGGGAAGATAGGTTGAGTTTAAGGGCTATGAATGTCCTGAGCTGTAGAAGTAGTTCCAATCATCTTACCAAATGCAAGTTACTGTTCCTTTTGGTAGCCAATTTTAACCCCTTAGGGCTAGTCAGTCCCCTTTTTGTGCAGGGAAAAATTCTCCTTCAAGAATTGTGGGAATCCAGGGTAGGCTGGGATGATGAGCTGTCAGATGATCACCAACTAGAAGCTAGCAAACTACCCGTTGAATTTAACAATGTTCACACATGTAAGTTTGAGAGGGGAATAGTGCGTAAAGGTAGCGAATTGCATCTGTTAATGATCTGTCGAGCAAAGCTTATGGTGCTGTAGCCTATGTCAGGCAGAGATCCGAACATGTTAGTTTCTTAACTCCCAAAATGCAAGTTATGCCTCGCAAGCAAGCGAAACTGAAAATTCCATAGTTAGAGTTATTAGCATTGTTGTTAGGATTTAGATTGGGAAAGCATTTTTGCAAGTTCTTTAGCTTTACCACCATAGTGCTTTGGACTGATAGCAAGGTAGATATTGCATGGGTAGGTAGCCGCACACAAAGTAAAAACACATTAATTTCTAATCGAGTGGGGGAGATTGTTTCCACTATTGATGCTTTGAAATATGTTAACACTGATGAACTGAGATATATGCTTGCATTGCCCTTGCATGATTGCAGTCGCCATGATGTGCCCTGCACTGTTTGTCTATTGATGCCAAGATGTTATTCAACTTGATTTTGATATGATCCAACTGCCATTAGATAGTCTGTATTGATGTGTTGCATGTTTCCATGTGTTTGTCATTGATTGAATTTTGCTTAAACCATATGTTGCAATTATTACTTTGAGGGAGTTACAATTTGTACATTGCTTTTGATTCTCTTTTTATTATTGATTTGTGTCATTGCCTTTTCTGAGTGATCACTCCGTATTGCACCTGTTTACTTGTCGAAAGCTAGACCTGTGTTGCAGCACTGCACGCGAATGTAGGCTTTGACAACCAGTTTGACCATGTCTGCCTGCTCCGTCCGATTACCTTGTTGCCTTCTTTCTTTCCTTCCCCCCTTTTAGGAGGGTAGAAGATGTCGCAAAAAACTAGTGCACGAGTTTTTCGTGATGTAATCCCGTCCGTCCATCCATTTCCCGCTTTTCAATGTAAGGCATATTTGACATGTATCAGACGATCTGGCGGCAAAAGCAGAATGGTTCTTTCTTGTCAGTTCGTATTCCTTGGTCCTCGCCTAGTCCCCCCACCCCAATGGATTAATGACAGAATTCTCGTTATGTAAATTATCTAAGAAACAGAAGAATGTTTCCTTTTTGGGGTGAAAAAATTACCAGTAAATTGACTAACCCGATCCGTCCTGGTATAAAAGGCGAATGCACATATCCTCTTCCTTCTAATTAACTCAGTTCAGTCAGTAGCTCCTCCGGGGCCGTGAACGGGGTGAACGAGCGTGACCTATCCATGAGGGAAGTTGTGAGCGACGCCATTATTATGAACAGTAAGTGATTGTTCTTTCCTTTAGCCATCGTTGGGCTAAATGATTTGACCCTTTGTTTTCATTGTTTAATTAACTTTCGCCAATGTATCCATATCTATTTTGATAAAAGAGCGATTCAATTTAAGGGATTTTTCTGTGTTTTTTTGGAGTGGTCGCATGGCCACGTTAAATTTACGTAAATTTGGGTAGCTGTGCCACCTAAATTGATGCATCACTGCTTTGTTTCTCTGTTGACGTTAGTAAATTCTAGTTTTGCAATAAAATTACTTCAAACCCTCCTCGTTTACCATTCGAGTTGTCCTTGTGCACGGGCTGGAACCTGTCCCTTAAGTTAGGGCTATCAAGCCTCCTTCCATTTGGCACGAATCTGAAAACAGTAACAATAACATTCGCGACACTTACAACCAGTTATGCTCTACAAGACGGAGAGGGAAATTTGATTAAACGAAAATGAGATAGGTAATAAGAATACTCTCGTGATCATCAGTGACAGCTGTTGCTAAGAACTTACTTTCAGGAGTGTCAAGTTCCAGCAACGGTAATGTATGATGAAGCGAAGAACCAGAGACACATGAACTCGATAATTTCTTGCGATTATGAAAAGAAAGATAAACTTCTAAAATTAAACTATTGCAGCACTATTTAGGCTCTATAACTAAACATGTGTTATGCCACTGGCGATAGTTGGTATTTTTCAAGTGAATGAACAACTGTGCCTGAATGAAGGAGGCTGAAACGATAAAATGCAATATTTGCCAGCTTTATTGCAGGTAGTTCATTCACAGAGGCGTCATGAGGGGGGCGGCGGCTGGGAGAGACATATGTCCCCAGGCGCAGCATTATATATATATGTTACAGTGAATCTGTATAATCAGGGAATATATATATTCTCTGATATTTTCAGGGAATGTGCATAATGTCTGATTCACTCAGAGGATATGTATATTCCCTGAAATTTTTAGTGAATATACATATTCCCTGATTATTCGGCCTTATTATTATACAGATTCCCTGAATCGTGTTTGGTATGAAAGAACAATGAAATAAATAGCTGAAACGATAAACAAAGCCTTGTTTTCACAATGTAAACTTGAATGTAAACACAATATGAACCACTGAACTAGCGAACCATGGTAGGAGTCCAGTCATACTCCATCCTTCCTACTGTAAACACCATGGCAAATCCAACTGAGCGTGATTTAGAAGCACATTTTCGGGAAGAATTATTCCAAAGTGAAGGAAAGAAATCTGTCTTGCTTCCAAAAGAACAGTATAATGAAATTATTTCAGAACTGACAGCAATTGACAAGTCAGGCAAAAAGACGCCTCATGAATACTACCTTCTGAGGAAGTATGAGATCCTCAAGTGTGGTGATGTTCTCAAGTTGATTAGAAGACGGACTGCCAATGAAGATCCTATCTATTTTGCTACATCGAAGGGATATATTCGACATTATTAAGCGTGCTCATATTGCAACTGGCCATGGAGGGCGCGATAAGATGGTAAAGGAATTATCTAAAAAGTATGCCAACATTACCCATGATGCAATATCTATTTACAAATCACTGTGCATCGAATGTCAGCGTAAACGTAAGCGACCAACAACCAAAGTGACTGTTGTTCGACCTATTCTGACAAAGAACTTTGGCTCCAGATCACAAGTTGACCTTGTAGACATGCAGGCGATGAAGCAAGGCAACTATAAGTGGATAATGGTCTACCAAGATCATCTTACAAAGTTTTGTGTATTGAGACCTTTCACATCAAAACGTGCTGCAGAAGTTGAGTATCAGCTGTTGGATATTTATCTTTTACTTGGTGCACCGGAAATTCTACAAAGTGACAACGGATCGGAATTTAC
>NC_087205.1:76738899-76740858 GCF_015104395.2 Macrobrachium nipponense
GTTCTATCATTCCAGAATATTACTATGTATATTAGAATGTTTTGTTTTCAACACAATATATCTAAAATAATAAAGGGAAACATTTCCTGCCAAGATTAGCACACTCAAATGAAAATACTCCTCCCACCCTGTTTGGGGGCGCCATACAAGACTTTGCCCCCGGGCGCTAGCACCCTCACGACGCCACTGTTTATTCCTTGAACAAAAGTTCTGAGCAAATAAAGTGAAGGAGGCTAATCTGAATTTGCTGCACCGGGTAACTAGGGCGAGCCGTGAACCTACAAAGATGGCATGCACAGAAGACCCATTACTATGTTTGAGGCGAACTCCTCGTGACACCAGACAACATATTCAGAACGGAACAGCGTGCTGGTATTTACTCTGAGCCCCCCCCCCCCCCCCTCCTATCTCTCTCTCTCTCTCTCTCTTCTCTCTCTCTCTCTGAAAGTTGAGTATATCTTAGTTTAACCAGACCGCTGAGCTGATTAACAGTTCTCCTACGGCTGGGCCGAACGATTAGGTATCTTTACATGGCTAGGAACCAATTGGTTACCTAGCAACGGGACCTACAGCTTATTGTGGGATTCGAACCACATTATATGGAGAAATTAATTTCTAATCACCGGAAACAAACTTCTCCGATTCCCCGTTGGCAGAGAGGGGAGGCCAACTCGGGACTACCGTATTGGTAGGCGAGCACGTGGCGGGAAATCGAGAGAAATGAGGAATCATCATTCTTATTATCATACTTTCTCATCATTATTAAACCAGTGTAGAGGCATCAGTCAAGTTTCCCAATGTGACCCTCCTATCTACAATGAAAGGGTCTGCTCTTAATTACATGAGGACTTTAAACTGCACAGCTACAGAGAGGTCGAGGGGAGGTAGCTAAATCTTCAATATTGCCTAAAGTGGGCAATCCAAGGCACACAGTAAGCGGGATCATCTATGGGGAATAACTGTAAAATGCATCGGCTTCAACAAAGAACAAATAAAAAATACATCGAAGTCTTTTTGACTCAGTCGAGTTTTCTGTACATCGTATAATCAAGGCCACAGAAAATAGATCTATCTTTCGGTAGTCTCGGTGTAATGCTGTATGAGCAGCTGCCCATGAAACTTTAACCACGGCCCGGAGGTGGCCTGGCCTATATCATTGCCAGACCCACGCTAAAGACTAACTTTAACCTTAAATAAAGTAAAACCTACTGAGGCTAGAGGGCTGCAATTTGGGATGTTTGATAATTGGAGGGTGGATGATCAACATACCAATTTGCAGCCCTGTAGCCTCAGTAGTTTTTAAGATCTGAGAGTGGACAGAAATAGTGTGGATAGAAAAACGTGTGGACGGATAGACAAAGCCAGCACAATCATTTTCTCTTCAGAAAACTAAAAAGTCAAGACAAAGGCTCTGTCTCTCCATAACTCAAAATATAAATACTGGTGTACATATTCGTCAACAGAAGAGCTAATGTTCTATGAAGATGTAGTATCATTAATACATAAAAATGAAATGTACTTTAGAGAAAATTTAGCAAAAAATAATAAAATCAAGACTCCATTACTAGCGAAATGAAACCAAATGCCCTAGAATTATAAGTGATAAATGATTTATTTCCAAAATGATTTGGTACCCAAGTGAATCGAAAACTCAACAGTACTTATATAAGGGCTTGTGCCTTGTATGATACGGCGCCCTATGAGGTAATGTTAGACTAGCGATAAACTTACGCTAAGTCGGTTGGTATTGCACTTCCATCTTCAATGGAGTGTCTGGGGTTTTGTAGATCACTTACGAAGTCGGTATTATCTTTTACGACGATGTGTTTAAACTCATGGTTCGGTGAGGTTCTTGTAGAAACACTAAGTATAAAAATAGATTATAATTTCTTCTGAAGTTTTACATGGTGAAGATCAGGTATGATTGTACAAGTCTTCTAATAACGATAGCTTGATCGC
>NC_087205.1:76741358-76748858 GCF_015104395.2 Macrobrachium nipponense
AGAGGGCATTTAGAGCAACAACAGAGATGAGCCTTTTCTTCCAAGAAAAACTATAGTATGCACAATACCTTCCAAACCCTTACGATAGCTATTACTTCTTTCCTGTGATGGTCATCAATGGAAGATTGAATATCAGTTGTTGAATCTGACATTCTTTTCAAAAACTCTTCTGATTTCAGAATATTTGTTAGATGATAATCATTTCTGTTATGCATAGAAAGGTAACCATCAGAGCTAGCTAATCTATCATACCGTCTTGATGGGACTGTAACCAGAGATTTTAAAGGCTGCTTTCCCTTTCCACCCTGTTTGACCAAATACGGTGCATACCTTACAAAAGAGTCCCCTACTTACATGTGAGTAAGCAAGCCAGGGAAGCAAGTCAAAATGATTTTTATTTAAATAGGGATTCTTCTCATTTCTTACCGAGTAAGGTAGCTTATAGTCACACACCCTGGTCTCCAAACATTTGTCAATGTATCATATTTATCTTTGCCTGTTGTCGTCTTTCCTATCCAGAGAACAGTGTCATAATAGTATTAGGTTCAAGCTCTCTCTCAACAGTAGATGCATCGCCCACCATTGCACCGTAGTCCCCTCTATTCCCGCGAGAAGTACAGGGAACAGAAGGGTCTTGAGAGTGACACCTGAAGAGCCATCGATGACTGTGCTCTTCTTCCCAGCTTCTATAACCAACATCTTTCCTTACATCGCCACTTTGTTATAGCCTTTTAAAAGAAAATAAGACAGTGGGTATCAAACTGTAGTTATTATTATTATTATTATTATTATTATTATTATTATTATTATTATTATTATTATTATTATGTGGTTGCCGCGAGTGTTATACCCGAGGGTGGAGGTAATGATACTGGAAGCGTTGTAAAGCTTTTATTTATTGATTGAACTGTACTACATTGTGTTATTGCCATAAAATATTGCTACTACACAGAAAACTTATATGCATTCTAACAAATACTGTGTTTCTATTTGATGATAGTGTTAACTAGATTCAAACTACATATCTCCTTTTTTTTGTATTACTGTGAAAGATCCTTTTTTCTCTTTCTTTCTTTTTTGAAGGATGTTGCAACAAATTAACCAAACGAACGTTTTCTTCAGGAAACTCCCTCCAACATTAAGCTATATAGATTTTGCTACCTTTAATGAAAATTTCAAGTACGGAAATTCGCTATAAATGAACTTCATGTCGCTTTTATAATGCACAGTTCCGGAATGGTTGGTTTTCCATATTATTTTAAGTAACTGTTGATTTTCAAAGTGTCCTGATAAAATCAGGACAAAACACAAGACAGTCATGAAACTGAAGCCAGGCAGCCTAAAATTTACTATGAATAAATCTATCGGATTTTGGGTTTTCATAAGGAATGTCCTCAAATGAAATGCAGGGTTTGGCTTCCACGATCAACGCCCACACAAAAAGAAAAAAAGCCACAAACAATACATGCACCAATACAAACTGATAGAGACGTATAGACAAATACACTGACTACAATAGTCTCACCTACTAAATCAGGTTGATATAAACTTTGGTCAACAACATGGACACCGAATTAGGCAAGTTAAAAAAACTTGAGCCTTGTTTTCGATAAAACACACCCTGACCACCAAGGCACCAACGGCCCAGAGGTCATGTTGCCTGCCCCGTCTACTTGCCTAGTATGTGTCTAGGAGGCAGACCTGTATAAGAAGCGAACGGAAAGACATCGCTTTGCAACATCACAGTAAATGCTTCTTAGCTAATTAGTAAGCGTTCAACATTCCACTCAAGCAAATAATGAGTAAATTCAAGCATCACTGCTTTGTTTCTCTGTTGACATTAGTAAATTCTAGTTTTTAAATGAAATTGTTAAAATCCTCCGTGTTTACCATTCGAGTTGTCCTTGTGCACGGGCTGGAACCTGTCCCTTACGGTAGGGCTATAAAGCCCCCTCCCTCCATCTGGTACGAGCCTGAAAACAGTTTGCAATAACATTCACGACTATTTCGTCCTTCTAACCGGATAGTCCTAAGGATCCAGTCCCTGAGCAACGGCCAGCTCGATTACGGTATTTCAACGTTTTAGATTTGGGTCACTCGCAACAACCCTCTAACTTTCTGCGTAATGATAACGTAAAAAGTTACCATAGACTAGGTGATCTGCAACAAAGCCTAGTTTGTTTGTTTTTTTTTCTCACGTTATGGGCTATTTATATGCAAGAGCCCAACCGTTGTGTTGATGTTCATGCGCGAGGCATATGATCAGCCGTATTTCTTTGTTTCCTTAGATTAATCTGCAGTGAGCGGGCGGAAGAAGTGATCAGGAAATCATTAACGTAATGTCCAATGGTGCATCATTTCCTTTGTAGCATTTGAATTGATTGAGGAACTCAAAATGGCGGCCACCTCCATAACGCAAATCAAGTCCCTTGTAGGCCTGACCACCACGATTAGTCATGCCTGTACAAATCTTGTAAGCTCATTAACTGAGAATGTTTATCAGAATTTGTTAGACAGAATTCAATCAAACGAGAAACAGTTGCGAACGTTGTACGAGTCACACACAGTCAAATTAGAGTCATTAATGTTCAGGAAGATGCAAGCCAAGTTGTAACCTTTTTTATTGAGTCGTATCATCACGTTGACTAGTGTAGTGCAGCCAACAACACGTTTACCACGTCACAAAGAGCTACCCTTCCCACGTTTAAAGCAATCCTTGAGCATAACAGCAGTAAACTACCAAGTTGCCCATGATTTGCTTGAGAAGTATTATGGCATCCAGCAACAGACACTAGTCATTCTGCTTAAAAGGCTAGCCGATCTTTTTGTCCCCAAGTCAATTATGTTGACCTAAAAATTTCCGCATAGAACTAACTGTTTTAATTGAACAAATCAAACGTTTGAGTAGATCCCCATTAGATTACCACATGTTCTTAACTCTTATCAACCAGAAGGTGTCGCAAGGACAGTCTATTCCAAGGTAGTTGATTATCTGCATAAATGTGTAAAATTGAAAAAGTTGTTTGAAGCCCTAGATTTTCATTATAATAAGATCAAAGGAGGATGTGCGTTGCAGAGGGGGAGAGGAATTGTTAACCGCCCTTGAGAAGGGATCTAAAGTGAACGCTAACTATGGCTAAAAAGCGTCTGTTAATTTTAATTTGAATAAGAAACATGTTTCAACTGCCTAACATCTGGTCACGCCAGTAGACAATGTAACATAAAACATAATTGTAAGTTATGTGATGGACGACATCACAGTTTGATTTATGATAAAGAAAATGTGCAACCCAGATCCGTTGTACCTACCAACAACCCCTGTTATCAGTCCTCCTCAAAAATATCACAAATAGTTCCTTACCGCTTATGAAGAACCCAGGCACCAATCGAAGGGTACGTCAAAGAATGTAGCAAAAGCAAAATATGAGAAACCTTGTGTAACTGCAAAGATGGTTAAGGATGAGCCTTCGACCGAGTTGCTGGCTACCCTATTACCAACCACTACAGCTACCGTGTATTCACATACCAAACCCCTTGTTTTGTTTAAAGTACACCAAGTAACTTACCGTTCCACGGGACAGAACGCCCAGATACAAATTATCGTAATGCATTCACTCAATTGAACGCGTTAGAGATGCAATTTGTGAAAGACCCTGACTACCGAAGAGACTGAGAACGTCCTCCAGACATATCTCGAAGCTGGGTTCATTTCTGAAGTCACTGATTCAAAGATTGAAGGATATTACTTGCCCCACTTTGGGGTTAAGAAGCAGAGTCTCACGACTCCTTTATGTATTGTGTTTAACGCATCCTCAAAAGTCAATGGAGAACTGTCATTAAATGATTGCCTTTATCCAGGTCCCAACTTAGTTGAAATGCTATATGATTTGCTCCTTAAGTTTCGACGCGATCCCTGTTGAAATGCTCTATGATTTGCTCCTTAAGTTTTGACGCAATCCCTATGCGTTATTATCAGACATATCAAAAGCTTTCTACTGAGTATTGCTACATCCCGATAATACTAAAACCCGTCTCCATGAGCGGGGGCAGGAATACATCATTAAATCCTTTTATGTCGATAATTACCTGCAGACATTTGTAGCCAGGGAACCATTGGAAAGAGATTATTGCCAGGTCAAATCTTTGCTAGACGAGGCCCACATGCTTTTGACGGGGTGGGCAAGTAATTGTAGGGAGTTTGATCAGCATACTGGTTGCAAGGAACCCGATGAAGTCAATGTTTTGGGAATGAGTTGGGATAGAAGGGAAGATAGGTTGAGTTTAAGGGCTATGAATGTCCAGAGCTGTAGAAGTAGTTCCAATCATCTTACCAAATGCAAGTTACTGTTCCTTTTGGTAGCCAATTTTAACCCCTTAGGGCTAGTCAGTCCCCTTTTTGTGTGGGGAAAAAAATTCTCCTTCAAGAATTGTGGGAATCCAGGGTAGGCTGGGATGATGAGCTGTCAGATGATCACCAACTAGAAGCTAGCAAACTACCCTTTGAATTTAAGAATGTTCACACATGTAAGTTTGAGAGGGATTGTGCGTAAAGGTAGCGAATTGCATCTGTTAATGATCTGTCGAGCAAAGCTTACGGTGCTGTAGCCTATGTCAGGCAGAGATCCGAACATGTTAGTTTCTTAACTCCCAAAATGCAAGTCACGCCTCGCAAGCAAGCGAAACTGAAAATTCCATAGTTAGAATTATTAGCATTGTTGTTAGGATTTAGATTGGGAAAGCATTTTTGCAAGTTGTTTAGCTTTACCACCATAGTGCTTTGGACTGATAGCAAAGTAGATATTGCCTGGGTAGGTAGCCGCACGCGAAGTAAAAACACATTCATTTCTAATCGAGTGGGGGAGATTGTTTCCACTATTGATCTTTGAAATATGGTAACACTGATGAACTGAGATATATGTTTTCATTGCCCTGCATGATTGCAGTCACCATGATGTGCCCTGCACTGTTTGTCTATTGATGCCAAGATGTTATTCACTTGATTTTGATATGAATCCAACTGCCATTAGATAGTCTGTATTGATGTGTTGCATGTTTCCATTTGTTTGTCATTGATTGAATTTTGCTTAAACCATATGTTGCAATTATTACCTTGAGAGAGGTTACAATTTGTACATTGCTTTTGATTCTCTTTTGATTATTGATTTGTGTCACTGCCTTTTCTGAGTGATCACTCCGTATTGCACCTGTTTACTTGTTGAAAGCTAGACCTGTGTTGTAGCACTGTACGCGAATATAGACTTTGACAACCAGTTTGACCATGTCTGCCTGCTCCGTCCGATTACCTTGTTGCCTCCTTTGTTTCTTTCTTTTCCTTCCCCCTTTAGGAGGGTAGAAGATGTCGCCAAAAACTAGTGCACGAGTTTTTCGTGATGTAATCCCGTCTGTCCTCCATTTCCCGCTTTTCAATGTAAGGCATATTTGCCATGTATCAGACAATCTGGCGGCAAAAGCAGAATGGTTTCTTTCTTGTCAGTTCGTATTCCCTTAGTCCTCGCCTAGTCCCCCCCACCCCAATGGATAATGACAGAATTCTTGCGTTATGTAAATTATCTAAGAAACAGAAGAATGTTTCCTTTTTGAGGTGAAAAAATTACCAGTAAATTGACTAACCCGATCCGTCCTGGTATAAAAGGCGAGTGCACACCACATATCCTCTTCCTTCTAATTAAACAGTTCAGTCAGTAGCTCCTCCGGGCCGTGAACGGGGTGAACGAGCGTGACCTATCCATGAGGGAAGTTGTGAGCGACGCCATTATTATGAACAGTAAGTGATTGTTCTTCCTTTAGCCATCGTTGGGCTAAATGATTTGAACCTTTGTTTTTCATTGTTTAATTAACTTTCGCGAATGTGTCCATATCTATTGTGATAAAAGAGCGATTCAATTTAAGTGATTTTTCTGTGTTTTTTTTGAGTGGTCGCATGGCCACATTAAATTTATGTAAATTTGGGTAGCCTGCTTTGGTTTTCTCTGTTGACGTTAGTAAATTTTAGTTTTGTAATAAAATTAGTTCAAATCCTCCGTGTTTTACCATTCGAGTTGTCCTTTGTGCACGGGCTGGAACCTGTCCTTTAAGTTCAGGGCTATCAAGCCTCCTTCCATTTGCACGAATCTGAAAACAGTCGCAATAACATTCGCGACACTTACAACCAGTTATGCTCTACAAGACGGAGAGGGAAATTTAATTAAACGAAAATGAGATAGGTAATAAGACTACTCTCGTGATCATTAGTGACAGCTGTTGCTCAAAACGTACTTTCAGAAGTGTCAAGTCCAGCAACGGTAATGTATGATGAAGCGAGGAACCAAAGACACATGAACTCGATAATTTCTTGCGATTATGAAAAGAAAGATAAACTTCTAAAATTAAACTATTACAGTACTATTTAGGCTCTATAACTAAACATGTGTTATGCCACTGGCGATATTTGGTATTTTTCAAGTAAATGAACAACTGTGCCTGAATGAAGGAGGCTGAAACGATAAAATGCAATATTTTGCAGCTTTATTGCAGGTACTTCATTCACAGAGGCGTTATGAGGGGGGCGGCGGCTGGGAGATACATATGTCCCCGGGCGCAGCATTATATAATATATACATATATAGATAGATATATATATATATATATATATATATATATATCTATATATTATATATATATATATATATATATATATATATATATATATATATATAGATATCTATATATATATATATATTATATATATATATATATTATATATATATATATTATATTATATATATATATCTATATATATATATATATATATATATATATATATATATATATATATATATAGATATATATATATATATATATACCATATATATAGATATATATATATCTATATATATATATATATATATATATATATATATATATATATATATATATATATATATATATATATATATATTGACTGGTAAAAATGTTCTGTAACAACAGAATTCCATCTAATAAAAGGAGCCCATAAAAACACCAAAATGTTGAGAGAAAAGTACTATATTTCAGAGACTGTTGTCTCTCTCTTCAGTATATGAAATGAGAAAAGTTTACAGAAAAGGTGGTATTTATACCAAGAGATCCGTCCACAAGTAAGCCAATTTAGGTCACCCCCACCGCTGATAATCTTCCTTTAATCTTCTTAAGCGTTGGTTGAATGAAAACTTCGTCGACGACATCTGAGATCCACCCGCCTTTTGAGATGTTCATTACGTGTACTCTTTCATTAAGGCCGATTCCATCATTTGACTCTTGTACCGGCAGTTGCTGCTATAAATTACACGTGACAAATTCCAGTTTATTCTATGGTTATGTTCATTTATATGGTTGAAAATAGCCGAGTTCTGTTGTCCATACCTAACTGACCGTTTGTGTTGTATTAATCTCTGGGGAAGTGATTTACCTGTAAATCCGATGTAAGATTGGTCACAGTCCCTGGCATGGGATCTCATAGAC
>NC_087205.1:76753858-76756358 GCF_015104395.2 Macrobrachium nipponense
CAGCAGCTGGAGAAAGATCATTTGCCTTTTGAAGACTTTCGTTCTCAGTGTTGTGATAATGTTGCTGTCATGTCTGGACACAAATCAGGAGTACAACAAAGACTTGCTGCAGTGAACCCTAAAGCAATATATGTGAACTGTAACAACCACTCACTAAATTTGGCTGGGGTTCATTCCGCAAGTCATGAGGTGGTGATGGTCGCATTTTTGGAACTGTGCAGGTAGCGTATGTTTTCTTTCAAGGTCGACCTATAGATGGGAGAGATTAAAGAAGATATCCATATATCTGTGAAAGCTGAATCTGAAAACACGCTGGAGTGCTACAGCTGATGCAGTTCGGACCCATACATGAAAATGTGGGGGATTTGGTCCAACTTTTAGAGACCATCGGAAGTGATTTGGATGAGACAGATACCAGAAGTGAAGCAACACAGCTATTGAGTAGAATTGACATTTGATTTCTTTGCTGCACTAAGCTTTTGGAACTTAGCAAGATTGACAGAGTCCAGAAGCGGCTGCAGGATCCATCACTTTAATCTTTTTGTTTTCATTATTTCAAAGCATGTTAAACATTCTTTACAGAAAAGTAAGGTTTACAGTTATTGAGCTAATTCATCATTGTTCTTATCGGTTTTCTTCCCAGGCATTATAACTATTCATTCTTTAGGTACCATAAAACCTTTTTTATTTTCTAGTATAAACTTCTATGCGGGCACCAAATTGTACATTTCATGATTTTCTTAGCCCCTGTATTCCCTAATGTTGAAATCCTTTTTTTATTCAATGTGATTTAATTTATTGCCATTTGTTCTTTGGTTTTCAAGAGTTTTCTGGTTACTGTGATGCTTTACTATAATCTACATTTTAGCTATCTTATCAACATTTTGGAATTATTTACGAAGCTAATGTTTTAATTAATTACAGTATATCTATTATATGTAAAATAAAACTATTTCAGTTTGTAAATTCGGTTTGTGTTCTATCATTCCAGAATATTACTATGTATATTAGAATGCTTTGTTTTCAACACAATATATTTAAAATAATAAAGGCAAACATTTCCTGCCAAGATTAGCACACTCAAATGAAAATACTCCTCCCCCTGATTGGGGCGCATACAAGACTTTGACCCCGGGCGCCCAGCAACCCTCACGACGCCACTGTTTATTCCTTTGAACAAAGGTTCTGAGCAAATAAAGTGAAGCAGGCTAATCTGAATTTGCTGCACCGGGTAACTAGAGCGAGCCGTGAACCTACAAAGATCGCATGCATAGAAGGACCCATTACTATGTTTGAGGCGAACTCCTCGTGACACCAGACGGCATATTCAGAAGGAACAGCGTGCTGATATTACTCTGAGTACCCCCCCCCCCCTCCCCACCTCTCTCTCTCTCTCTGAAAGTTACGTATATCTTAGTTTAACCAGACCGCTGAGCTGATTAACAGTTCTCCTACGGCTGGCCCGAACGATTAGGTATCTTTACATGGCTAGGAAACCAATTGGTCTTTACCTAGCAACGGGACCTACAGCTTATTGTGGGATTCGAACCACATTATATGGAGAAATTAATTTCTAATCACCAGAAACAAACTTCTCCGATTCCCCGTATTGGTAGGCGAGCACGTGGCGGGAAATCGAGAGAAATGAGGAATCATCATTCTTATTATCATACTTATTCATCATTATTAAACCAGTGTAGAGGCATCAGTCGAGTTTCCCAATGTGACCCTCCTATCTACAATGAAAGGGTCTGCTCTTAATTACATGATGACTTTAAACTGCACAGCTACAGAGAGGTCGAGGAGGTAGCTAAAATCTTCAGTACTGCCTAAAAGTGGGCAATCCAAGGCACACAGTAAGCAGGAACATCTATGGGGAATAACTGTAAAAATGCATCGGCTTCAACAAAGATTTAGATTTAGATTTAGATTTATCTTCCCGCCACTGGCCAGTGGCATAAGGCATAGATACAGTTTCTCTCCATCGTCTCTATCCCGAGACATTTCCCTCGCTTCTCTAAGTTTTGGATTTCATCCTCAAGATCCCTGACAATTATGTCTATCCGACCTCGTTCTTGGTCTAACCCAGCGGTCTTCTTCCATATTTGTACTGCTCTCAGTGCTCTCCTGGGGTCTCTATTCTCTTCCATCCTCTCAACATGTCCAAACCATTTCAGCCTTCCCTCTTCAACCTGGTACTGACTGGCCCTTTGCCTCAATCTCACCCTGATGTCTTCATTTCTAACATAATCATCCCATTTAATGCCAAGTATTCTTCTCAGCAGCTTCATCTCAAAGCATCCAACCTTTTCTCCTCTGTTCTGTCAGTGCCCAGGTGGACGAGCCATACATCAGGGACTGGTAGTACTACTGCATTGAATATTCTCATCTTAGTTCTCAAGCTGATTTCATGCCTCGACCAAACGTTTTTTTCTCAGAACCTCAAAAGCTCTTGCTGCTCCTAGTTTTCTTCTTTGTATACTTCAATTTGCCCTCCCGT
>NC_087205.1:76761358-76765753 GCF_015104395.2 Macrobrachium nipponense
GAATTGAGAATGTTGGAATTTAATATGGAAAAGTTTAGGGCGGAGGAGAGAGAAAAGGAAAGAGAGCATGAAATTGCTATGAAGGGTTTGGAACCCCCTTCTCCTTCTTCTCCCAGTAGATCTGTAACGCCTGTTATAAATTTGGTACAGGCTTTAAATTTTGTGCCTACTTTTCAGGAATGTAATATCGCTGAGTTTTTCGTATCCTTTGAAAGGATAGCTGCTAGGTTGCAATGGCCACGGGAATATTGGACCACCCTTATCCAAAGCAAGTTAGTAGGTAGGGCCCAGAGAGTTTCTGTGACCTTGGACGAATCTCTATCCTTGGACTATGAAAATGTGAAAGCCATAGTTTTAAGGACTGGTTCAAATCTAAAGAAGTGGATGATTATGACAAGGTGAAGGAGTTACTGTTGGTAGAAGAATTTAAGCGGTGTGTACCAGAAAAACTAAAAGTATATTTAGAGGAATTGAAAATAGAGACGTTACAGGAGGTTGCCATTGCAAGTGACGAATATTATTTGTCATAAAAATGAGTTAGGGGTGATGAATCACGCAAAGCCTGGCTGGATTAGAACGGGCCGGAGCGGTAGTAATAATAATAACAATAATAATAATAGTAATGCTTGTGGTAGGCCTAATTTTGTTAATAGGAGTCAACCCAGGAGGCAAAATAATAATAATTTTTCTCCCAATAATAATCGCTTTTCTCCTAATAGTGGTAACAGGGGGTATAAGGTTTATAATCCGGAAAAGTTGAGAGACATGACATGCTTCTTTTGTAATAAAAAGGGCCATGTAAAAAGTCAGTGTTTTGCCTTCAAGAAGTCCCTGCAAGCTAATGGTAGACCAGTTATGGGCATTGAAAAGAGAGAGAGCGATCCCGTCCAAACGAGAACGGCTGAACAATGACTAACCAATTGCTTTAACAGGTATTTGTCCCATGGTAGTGTCTCGTCTGTGAATTCATCCAAAGTTAAAGAGGTTCGTATTTTGCGAGAGACTGGTGCCGCTCAGTCGTTGATTTTACGAGAAGCATTACCTAGAGATTTTGTTCATGATTATCAAGAGTTTGTGTTGTTGTCCTATCCCATCGGTAATTTCCATTTAAAATGTCCTTCCTTTTCAGGAATATTGAAATTGGCCATTGCGAATAAGTTTCCTGTTAAGGACGTGGATGTAGTGGTAGGAAATGATGTGGCTTATAAAAATAAACATAATCCAATTTTGATAAATAATGAAATTGCAGTAGTTACTCGTTTTAGAGCTAGTGTTGTTGACGCAGCAGAGTCAGCAACAGATGTAGATTTGAGTAGTTTAGAACGTAGTGATAGCGTAGTTTTAGGAGATATTGGAATTTTGAAGGACAAATTGAATTGGACTACGTAAGAGCTTATTAAAGCTCAGAAAAGGGATTTTCGGGATCTCCCTATTCAGTCAGGTGAGGTGTCTGATGTAACTGTTCCAAGATTTAAGATAATGAATAATATTTTATATAGGTTGAGTAGGCCTATGGAGGCTGATAATATTGATCATGAAATTTTGAGACATATAATGGTACCTTTTGTTTACAGGAATGAGTTAATGTCATTGGCGCATGACAGTGGTTTGGCTGGTCATTTTGGCATTCATAAGACTTCGGGGAAATTGCTTATGAGTTATTATTGGCCCAAGTTGAAGGCAGACGTAAAGAAGTTTGTCAATAGTTGTGACGTCTGTCAGAAGGTCGGTAAGCCCAATCAGTCTATACCAAAGGCACCTCTATGTCATATCCCCCTTGTTTCTGAACCTTTTAAAGAGGTAATTATTGATGTTGTTGGACCATTGCCCAAGACACGTAGTGGGAAAGAATATATTTTTACTATTATGGATAAAATGTCTCGTACCATAAAAAGTGTTAAGATTGTGGATGTACTAATTGATTTCTTCACCAGGTTTGGGATGCCTAAGATAATTCAATCAGACTGTGGTACTAATTTCATCAGCAAGTATTTTAGTGAGAAAATGGCAGAGATAGGTATTAAACATGTGATTTCATCTCCTTATTATCCTGAAAGTCAGGGTGCTCTGGAGAGGTTTCATCAAACCATGAAATCGACGATTAGGAATATAGTTTAAGTCACGGTTCTGAGTGGGATAAAGAATTACCATATCTCTTATTTGCTTTTCGGTCGGCTCCAAGTCAATCATTAGGTTTGTCGCCTTTCAATTTGGTTTTCGGACATTGTGTTCGTGGTCCTCTTGATGTCGTAAGAGAGTCATGGGAAGGTGACATTCCTAATATTAATTTGTTGGATTACATGACTAATTTAGGTGATAAAATGATGAAGGCTTGGGAATTTGCTCATGAAAATATGTTGTGTAGTCAAAGAAGAATGAAGTACTTTTTGAAAGGAAAATTAAGACTCGTAACTTCGCTGAAGGCGACAAGGTGTTGGTGTTGTTACCTTTTCCTGGTAATCCATTACAAGCTTCATTTTCAGGTCCTTGGAAAATTTTGAAAAAAATTAGTGATAATTATTTAGTAGACTCCTGAGAGAAGGAAACCTTTTCAGCTTTGTCATATAAATATGTTGAAGGCATATATGGAACAGGAGAAAGCTATTCCGCTGGCAACAATTGGAGAGATTGTTAAATGTAATAACCTTTATTCCTTTTCAGAGGAAGCACAATGGAAATTGCTTTATAGCAAAGAAAGATAAAGGAAAGGAAAACGTATTTTCGAGAAGTTCGGCAGCAAGAAGGCATTCTCGCAGGTGTTGGAGGTGCCTGTTCTCAGGATGGTTCTAGAATCGGCAGGAGTGTTGTGGAATGCAACAGGCGCCGAAGTGTCGTGAGAAACACCGCGACTTCTGATGCAATACTTCGACGGACGAAGTAGGAGGAGGCAGATCATCAGTCACGGAGTCAGAGATCATCAGTAAGAGCCACAGATCAGATTATCAGTGAGAGATCAGCAGCAGAGATCGTCAGAGAAAGATAAGAGAAGAAGGAACCAGGACGAAGGATCAGAGGAAAAGTTGCTCGAGAATTGGTCGAATTCTGGTCAAGTCGTCTTCAGGAGTGGACAACCGAGTTATTTCGACGTTGAGCCAGACTTCAGAGAAGAAACTTCCTGCTAGAGGTTTTGGGGAGTTCCTGCCCTTCAAGTATCAAGAGTAGACATTATTTTCTGCAATACGGAGGCAAGAAGGCGTCCTTTTGTGAAGCCATTGCTTCGAGTTGCAAAATTGGTCGGCAAGTACTTTCATTACCTCACTGTTCCCCCAGTTCATGCAGTGTAAGATTTTACCTTTTTATGTAAATAGGAGACACAATTCTGCATTTATCTTTGTTAGTAAGCTTGTAAATAAACATTTGTTGTGTTAGTGTTTCTTTCTATATTCGTATCCCCAGTTTCAATTGTTGGTGTTGAATTCTTTTTGTTTATAATAATATTGAACATGAAGTGGACCTTCTCTCGGTTCGTACCATTGTGGCGACCTTGCTTAGAATAGCACTAGCATTTTGAAACAGGGAGAATATAGAAAGAACCAGAACGAGGGAGATGGTGAAAGAGTTCATTGAGTCAGGTAAGCTTCTAGGTCTGGAGGGGAATGATCTTCGTAAGTATGTTGAAAGGAAAGAAAGAGAAAAGTATGAGAGAGATGAAAGAGCGGCTGAGAGAGAGGAAAGAGCAGCCCAGAGGGAAGTGCAGCAAGTGAGAGAAGCAATGAAAATGCAGCAGGAGTATGCATGAGTTGGAAATTGCTCGGTTAAGGAAAAGTACTCGTAACAGTCGGAGAGGCGAGAACGAAAACGAAGCTGATACGTTTGGTATGAGTGCAATGCTGAAATTACTACCAAAGTTTGATAAGGAAGAGTAACAAAATATTTCATGTGTTTTGCGAAGTTAATGGAAAGAGTAGGGTCTCCTACTGTGTATAGTTGCATGTCTAAGGAGGAATGTGACGATTATGATATTGTGAAAGAAACTGTTCTTAGCGCGTGCAGGTTAGTACCGGAGGCAAACCGTAAGAAATTTAGAAATTTGAGAAAGGATGAAAATATCATGTATGTAGAATACGGTAAGAAGTTTGAAAGGCTGTTGTTTGATTGGTTAACTTCTGCTAAAGTTGAGGATTTTGATAGTTTGAAGAACTTAATGTTGTTAGAAAACTTCAAAGATAACATATCCCCTGAGATTAAGCTTTACATAGAAGATAGGCGAGAAGTATCTTTTGCAGGAGCAACTAGGTTAGCTGACGAATATAGTCTAACTCATAATTTGAGTGTTAGTAAGAAACGAAATGATTCTTCGTCTGGTAGAGTACAAAACAGTAAAGGTTTCAGTCCTAGTAATAGAAATGCGAGTAAAAGTGACTATTCCTGTTATACATGCGGAAAACCAGGTTA
>NC_087205.1:76766253-76773753 GCF_015104395.2 Macrobrachium nipponense
TGCGGAAAACCAGGTTATACGTCTAAGGTTTGTAAGAGTAAGGTGGCATCTAGTGGCTCATAATTAACTTGTTTCCGATGTAATGGGAAAGGGCATTTAGCGAGAAATTGTGCAATAGAAAGGAAGGACGGTAAGAAACCAGTATTGCTAGTTAACCTTTAGACTAGTAGGAATGATGTGATGAGAGAAACTAGGAAAATTTTTGGTGAATTTCTGTCTGAAGGCGTAGTTTCCTCTCTTGGAGGAGTGTGTTCGAGAGATGTGATCTAGCTTCGAGACACAGGAGCTGCTGTCTCACTGATTAGGAGAGAGAGTGTGACGAACAGGGCAGAAATCAACATGGAAGAAAAAGTCATGTTAGGTGGATTTCCTAACACTTGTGTTCTTTGTCCTTTGTTGAAGTTGAATTTAGAAAGTCAGGTAGTGTCAGGAGAAGTGAAACTTGCAGTTGTCGACAGTTTGCCCGTCGATAGCATTGACTTTATTGTCGGTAATGACTTAGCCTTATCCAAGAATGTGAATCCTTCGGATATTCCAGTGCCTGAAATGGTAGTAAATAGGTCAGGTTTAAATACAGACATAGACTACTGTCATAATTTGTTCGTGGATTCGAATGAGAGTGAGTTCGTGGATTCGAACGTGAGTGAGTTCGTGAATTCGAACGTGAATAAGTTTGTGGATTCGAACATGGGTAAGTTCGTGGATTTGAATGAGTGTGATAGAGGTGACGAGGTTGATCTTGGCATGAGTGAGGCTGAGAAACCTACCTCTGTCGTTGACAGTGATAGCCAAACGGAAGGTGTAGCTGTCGAAAGTAACGTAGTAAATGTACCGGTATCTAGCACTAGTTACGGTGATGAATTAGGCGCTAACCTCGTGAATAAGGATGAGCTAGTCAAGTTACAGAGAGAGGATGAAACATTAACCCAAATTTTTTAGTGTGAGCTGGATGATGATCTCGATGATGTGTGTAAGGAAATTTTTTGTTTAAAGGACGAAGTTTTGTGTCGTTATGTTCGACCTAAGTCAGGTAGTAAAGGGGAAATCACCGAACAATTAGTAGTTCCTAGGAAGCTTCGTGAACTAGTTTTGAAGTTAGCACATGATGAGCAAGGACATTTGGGAGTAAATAAAACTTTCAAGTGTATTAGTAGGGCGTACTTTTGGCCTAAAATGAAAAATGATGTAAAGAAGTATGTTTTAAGCTCTCATGAATATCAAATTGCCGGGAAACCGAATCATGTAATTCCCAGAGTCCCGTTGTGTAATATTCCTTCAGTAGGTGAATCTTTTGAGAATGTATTTATCAGTATGGTCGGACATTTGCCTAGAAGTAAGGGTAGAGAAGATTGCATAACTAATCTAGAGTATTATAAAAACAATTTAAGAGATGTTTGGCAACTAGCGGAGGAGAACGGAAGCGCTTGGCACTTAGCGAAAGAGAATGCGAGACGAAGTCAAGGAGAAACTAAAGGGAAACCTGATCTTAGAGCAAAAGAGAGAAGTCTGTGTATAAGAGATAGTTCGAAGGTAATTTTCCAGTGTTAGAGAAGAGGGGAAATATGCATAATGTAATTAATATGGGTAAGAGTAGAGCAAAGTCAATGAATGTAAACTTGCTTCAGAATTATAAAGAACGCCCAGTACCTTGGCCACTGCTAGTGTTCAATGTGACAGCGTTACTGAGAGAAATTAGTTTTGAGAAAACGCAAGAGGTGTAGCATTTCAAAGTTTTAATCAAAGTTCAGAAAACGGATATTAAACAATACTCATTCTGAGAAATCTCTCTAGAGATTTCTCAGAAGGAGTAGCCTAATGACCGTTTTCTGTTTTCACACGAGTGAGTGTGTGAGTGGAGAAGCATGCGTCCCTGCTGTTTAATGCCTGTTTCTCTTTAGAAAAAAAATAAAATCAGTTGATTTCATTTTTTTTCTCTTTTAGGGGGACGTGTAATGGCAATTGCTTAATAGCAAAGAAAGATAAAGGAAAGGAAAACGCATTTTCAAGAAGTTCGGCAGCAAGGAGGCATTCGCGCAGGTGTTGGAGGTGCCTGTTCTCATGATGGTTCTAGAATCGGCAGGCGGCAGGAGTGTTGTGGAACACATCAGGCGCCGAAGTGTCGTGGGAAACGCCGCGACTTCTGATGCAATACTTCGTCAAGAAACTTCTAAATCATTCCGGTAATCTCGGGAGTCTGTGACGCTCGCCATAGGCCCCGCCCCCAGAATGCTGTATAAATACGACGGACGAAGTAGGAGGAGGCAGATCATCAGTTTGTCACAGAGTCAGAGATCATCAGTAAGAGCCACAGATCAGATTATCAGTGAGAGATCAGCAGCAGAGATCGTCAGAGAGAGATAAGAGAAGAAGGAACCAGGACGAAGGATCAGAGGAAAAGTCGCTCGAGAATTGGTCGAATTCTGGTCAAGTCGTCTTCAGGAGTGGACATCCAAGTTATTTCGACGTTGAGCCAGACTTCAGAGAAGAAACGTCCTGCTAGAGATTTTAGGGAGTTCCTGCCCTTCAAGTATCAAGAGTAGACATTATTTTCTGCAATACGGATGCAAGAAGGCGTCTACAATTAGAGTTCACCTTTTGTGCAGCCATCGCTTTGAGTTGCAAAACTGGTTGGCAAGTACTTTCATTACCTCAGTGTTCCCCCAGTTCATGCAGTGTAAGATTTTACCTTTTTATGTAAATAGGAGACACAATTCTGCATTTATCTTTGTTAGTAAGCTTGTAAATAAACCTTTGTTGTTAGTGTTTCTTTCTATATTCGTATCCCCAATTTCAACTGTTGGTGTTGAATTCTTTTTGTTTATAATAATATCGAACCTGAAGCGGACCCCCCTCGGTTCGTAACAGGAAGCACGTAATGAGAATAAATATGGTAATGATAGTAACTGGCCATCAGGTAATAAGACTTCTTTAGAAAATTTTGGTAGTTCAGTTTCTCATTTGTGTTATGAAAAACGTATGTCTCTGAAGAAGTTGGTGTGTGATTTTAAAGAATTGTTTTCAGATGTCCCAGGAGGGACATCAGTCCCTGAACATGACGTGGATGTGGGTAATGCCACGCCTGTGAAACAATCTCCTTACAGGTTAAATCCTTTCAAGAGTGAAGTTGTTGCTAAGAAGGTTGATTATATGATAAAACACGGTCTAATTGAGCATAGTCAAAGTCCTTGGTCATCTCCTGTTGTATTGGTAAAGAAACCCAATGGAGATTTTAGGTTATGCATTGAATACAGAAGGATTAATGAGTTGACTAAATCTGATTGTTATCCATTACCTCGTATTGAAGATTGCATTGATCAGATGGGTAAATCTAAATATATAAGTAAATTTGATTTATTAAAGGGTATTGGCAAGTTCCTCTGTCGAAACGAGCAAGGGCCTTGTCAGCCTTCGTAACACCTCAAGGGTTTTTTCAATGTAGTGTGATGCCGTTTGGTATGAAAAATGCCGCTACTTCTCAAAGGTTGATGAATACGTTGGTGTACGGTTTGGAAGGGTGTGTCGTTTATATAGGTGACATTGTTATTTATAGTGATGATTGGGAAACACATTTAAAGCATATTAAGGCCTTGTTTGAGGTATTGAAGAAAGCTGGTTTGGTGATCAATTTAAAGAAAAGTGAATTTGCAAAAGCAAAGGTCGTATATTTAGGTCATGAAATTGGTGATAGTAAGGTTGCTCCAAAACAAGCTAACGTTGAGTGTATTGAAAAAAATTTAATTCCTAGGTGTCGGAGAGATGTCAGGCAATTCCTGGGATTAGTTGGGTATTACAGAAGGTTTGTTAGAATTTTTCTGAAATCGCCGACCCTTTAACGAATCTCCTATGAAAGAAGATAACTTTTGTCTGGACTGACGAAGCACAAAGGGCTTTTGATAATTTGAAAAGGGTACTTCTTAATTATCCTGTCTTGAGAGCTCCTGATTTTGACCTTCCTTTTTTTCTCGCCACGGATGCAAGTGACGTTGGAGTAGGGGCGGTGTTATTACAGAATGACGAACAGGGAATTTCCTACCCTGTCGCATTCTTTTAAAAAAAATTGTCCTCTGCCCAACGTAAATATTCTACTGTGGAGAAGGAGACTCTTGCTGTAGTACTAGCTATTAATCATTTCCAGGTTTATCTCTCTTCCACAGGAACTCCTATAAAGATTATGACGGACCATAATCCCCTGACCTTCATCAGCAGGTACAAGAATAAAAATCACCGTTTGATGCGGTGGAGTCTCTTGCTTCAGGAGTGGAATTTGAAATTTTCACATATTCCTGGAAAAGTTTATATTGTTGCCGATGTTTTTTCTCGCAGCGTTCAGTAGAAATTATTGTGGAGGGCTATGCGGATATTAAGGTAGTATCTGTATCGTTCTAATTACTGTGTGTGTGCTGTTGAAGTATGTGCTCAGGTTTTTTATTGCAAAGAGTAGTTGATTGTATAAAGAATATGTATTAATCATAATTTTCCTTTACAGGAGTTGAGTAAATGCATAAGGCTGTAAAATTAAGAATTGATTAATATTGCGACCACAGGTGAAGGTAGAAGGTGCTACTCGGTGTTCATATTTTGTGGCAATGTTTATCTTAATGAAGGTTGGTGAGGTGTTAAAAATGCGTTATGGAATGAGTGTTATAGCATACAAATGGTTATTATCGTATATAAAGATTGTTACCGAGAGGTGTGGTATACAATGATGATGGTATTTACTGGTCATTGGCACATGGTGTTATACGGTGGGGTGATTAATTTGGGCATTCTTTATTTTCAGGCATAACTACGTTTCACGAAATTATTGCGTGTTGGGATTGCGCAGGGGAAAACTGTTGGTTTTCTCTGTATTGTCCAATTTTGGTGTATGTATTCGGTAGGACGCTTTTATAGTAATCTAGTGTATTGTCACGGTGTTTATAGACAGGACTATTGTTCGCTGAACATTGTTACAATGAGCGATGAGAAACAAAGTGAAACAACTTAGAGTGTGTGTAAAATAGTTATGACCTATGAACAGATATGTGCAATTCGGTTTAAAATAGTGTAGCTCTTAAGTATGTACTTATGTGAGAGCCTTGTAGCTCTTGGAAATATTTTGTTTTTTCGTTTTGGAGTTGGTTTGCGAGGTTTCTAGTGTAGAATATCCTCCATAGTGTATATTGATATTCTGTTGATTTTAGTGCCTCAATAATAAGCTGCATCCTTGTTTCTTTGGCACCCCCAACCCCCAATTTTTCTTAGGTTTTACAGCTATGAATGAAATATCGCATTTGTTGTTTGATTGTATTTGTTTCATCATGTGATTATTTCATATTTTTGCGTTTTAGAATTTTAATTAAAAAAAAAATTGAAATTTTTTTCTTTTCTTTGGGAGAGGAGGTGTCATCTTGTTGCCAGTTAATGATAGGTGAATAATGTATTAGATTATTTTTAAACTGTTAATTAATTAAGAATGGTAACTGCTAGTTTTCTCCTCTCCGGTGTTTGACTTGCTGTATGTTTTTGCTAATCCTCTTTTCAAATTCCATATTTGGTGATTTCACTGGGAGTGGTCTTCTCCCCCCTCCAACCCCCTGGCTCTTGCTGTCCAGTGGGGATATGGAAGTCTTCAGTGGTGTTATGAGCTACTTTGAGATTCAGGGCCTCTGTAACACGGTTTTTTGGACTTTGCTCCTTATCAAAGCATCGGATGTAGCTGAAAATTGACATATGTATATTGTACAACCACACACAAATTTTGTGACCATTATCAATAACCTAAACCCGATAATTTTGATTTTTATAGAGTAAAAATTATCTAGCCGACGCCATGGCCAATGATAACGAGCCAAGAGTCGAAAAACATTCATTACATAAGCAAGGTAAACACACCGTTTTATGAAATGTTGCCCGCCCATCCACCAGACAGAAACCCATTCACCTTATTCCATCGGCTCTGAAACCCATAGTAGTCAAGAATGGCTAACAGGATTTGGAATTGTCCCCGTGGTTGCAGAACTGCATTTGTCTTACAACTTACAACTTTATACAGTTAAGAAAAAGCCCGTGGCCATACTTACTGTAGCCTAAATAGGTAATTATTCAGTTTATAGTTTAAATCCAATGTTTATGGTCTGATTTGTATTTAGTGTAACGTGATTATAATACTTGTAATGTCATTCAGGATTTTGAACATTTCCATTAACTATTCACTATGCCGCCAAGAGAGAGGGAAAGAGAGAGATTGTATGTAAACAGTCTTTATATAACTATTTTTGTTAAAATAAGATTTTTATCCAAAGTAAATACAAGCTTATATGTGCTAAAATCTCCAGCAGACCAACGGATCATCCGATTTAATTTTTTCTTCTTCTTTAGGCCGTACGACCGTGTTGGATATAAACACTTTATGAATGGCGGAACGATACATAAAAGTGGGTGGGGTATCTGTGCTAGCGTAGTAATACTACTGTAGCAGTGGTGCCGCCGCAACAGTAGTAATAGCAGTAAACGTTTAGGCCTACTACTGGGATTCTTGAGGATCATTTAGCACTTCTTGCAACTACTCGAGAAATGAGTTTTTATAGCCAGAAGTTAAATTTTCTAATCCAACAATGTCCATGATAGCCTTCAGTGTTATCCTGAATTATAACGAGGCCAAAGTGGGTGGAGCCTCATGTAGTCATCATTCTGACGATAATTATTGGTGAAGGTTTAAAGCCAAAATACGGTACCGGCTATTTTTTTTTTTCAGTAAATAGGTAGATAGCCAATAAATAAAAATTTCTTGACATTGGATATTGCAGTTATCAAATCAAGCTTGACTACTATGTTTTTGAAAATTACCAACTATTCCCTACATCTTGTCAATCTGAGTGTGGCATATAAAGTAGACTGTAATTTCTAAGGACACTTATTTTGGGAGTTAGACTAATAATCGAAGTGGTTTTGTATTTATTAACATATTTTGTTGGTTTGTTCATTATGACAATTATCAGTGGAGTGGATTCAGAGTTCATAAAGGTGTACTGCTTTGCTTGTATTTAAATTTTTGTAATTGTTGCCAGAGGTATAGCCTTCGTTACGTATAGCCAATCATCCATCGAGAAAGAGGGAAGAAATGCTGTCATAAGTTACGTAACGAGTGCGTTCGGAATCTTTTCTCTGAGTAAGTTGGCCCGTCTTCAGAAAAAGTCACTTTTACCTACATAATGCAGAATACAGTCAAACTTTATGTGTATATATAATGTGTATTCTGAATAAGCGTTATATTTATGAAATGCATAGATAAAAAGTTATTGAGAAAAAACCGTGTTACAGAGGCCCTGAATCTCATAGTAGTCGTTTCCTGTACCTTGCCTTGGGCGCTATTTGAACTGATCATTGGTACTAATTTTTGGCCTCTGCCCATGTACATGGACTGGAGATTATTCACCCCCTACATACCTTTTGGATCTCCCAGTCTGCAGCTTTAGGATTTATCCTTAATGACCTTGGTTCAGTTTTAAAGCCAAGGGG
>NC_087205.1:76783753-76812412 GCF_015104395.2 Macrobrachium nipponense
AGCACGAACTATAAAAATGATTCCCCATTCCTGTGAAGGTGTGTTTCCTATAGACAGAGGTATTAAACTTATTATTATCTCTGATTATCTTCATATCTAAGAAAGGTAAGCAGTTATCTTTTTCAGTTTCTATGGTGAAGTTTATGTTACTGTGCTGGGTATTCACGATCACCAAAAAAGCATCACTTTGCCATGCATGTCTAAGTAAAATAAAAGTATCATCTACATATCTCTTGTAAAAAAGTTGATTTAAAAGAACTAGGGCATTCGGCTAAGAGAGATATGAAGATGATACTTTTATTTTACTTAGACATGCATGGATGGCAGGGTGATGCTTTTTTGGAGTTCGTGAATTGATTTTATATTACAGACTGATGATGTGTCAGGATGGCACGAAACGTATCATAATAAACTCTTTAATTGATTTATATATATATATATATATATAATATATATATATATATATATATATATATATATATATATATATATATTTGTGTTTGTGTATTAAATGGATGGAGAGAGAGAGAGAGAGAGAGAGAGAGAGAGAGAGAGAGAGAGAGAGAGAGAGAGAGAGAGAGAGAGAGAGAGAGAGAGAGAGAGAGAGAGAGAGAGAGCAAGTAACTTTGTTGCAAGGAAATAAAGCAAGATCCTTCACTTTACTCGAAGGTATTTTTAAAAATGCCATTTGGTAAATATGAAAAATTTGGTATTCCATTGCTTTACCTTGCTTATGGCAAGATATTCTGTTTCAAAGGAGTAGTATATTGCCACGAGGAAAGTCAAATAAAGTACCATCAAGCATTTTCAAGTTAGCTTGACAATTCTTCACATTCAAGACAAAAGATCGTTGTAGTACTACATTGATTCGTATTCCTCTTAGCAATAAACTTTGCACTCACGACCAACGAACAATTGATGAAATTTTTTAACAATTGAACGGCCGAGGTCCTACACCAACCATTAACGGCCGAGCAGTCATTTTGACTGCTTTTGTGAAAAAAGTATTTAATATCCCAGTAAAATCTTTTTCATAGTTCTCTCGTTGCTTTATATCATTAAGTAGATAATCTATACTGAAATAAGAGAGAAATTAGATGATTATGTCTGTAAATAGTATAGAAGTTCATAAGTGCTGCTCATATTACATACAGATTTACTCAAGTCTAAATTTCTTTACGAATGAAATAGATTTTTTTATTGCCTTATTAATATTTTTCATGATGTTACATTAGGCAAAACAAGTAAATTTCCAGTTTTGAGTTTCTAATTGAAATTATATATATAGAATAATAGGAAAGTCAAAGCAAATAGTGAAATGTACTATTATTATATTATATTATAGGAAGTCTATTTAGGTTTTACTTGATATCAGGCAACCTATGAATAAAATAAGTATACTGAATGTTGGAAATATGCTGTATTAAGTAGAATATATTGTTACTAGAATTACAAATACAATTAGGACAAAATATGATGTTTGGTTAAAACAGTGCATGTTCCACACACATTTCTAATTTATTCTATTTTTTTTTTCTTCGAAGATCATTATTGTTTTGTTGTTTTTGCACATACAGGTCTGGTACTGCTTTGTTTCTTATTGGCTTTACTACTAGCCTCTTCCAAATTCTTATCAAAATGCTCGTCACTTTCAGTCATCTTTGAATTTGTAAAAGCCGCCGCCATTCCTCTGCTAATCCATAACCTCTGAATACAATAGTATCCATGCAGAGATATGTGCAAGATCAAGAATATTGTAAAACACATGCAGAGACCAACGGCTGGAAGGGCACCTCGTGTAATAATGACATGCCATTTGGGCAAGCACGTATACTCCAATTTTGTTGCATTATAATACTCAACTGTTTCTGGCTCTTTCTTCCGTCCATCTCCGACTGAAACAGAACGACGAAGTGAACTGAGTAGAATGACGGCCTTGTTTCACTATTTTTGGTACACTGCCAATGTTGCACCATTATCTTCAGCAGTTGTGTATCGAACAGATGACCTTTCCATGATTTTATTTGAAGTGGAATTTCTCTACGGGCTCGAATCATTGTGCCAATAATAGTAGTGTGTTTTTTTCTTTTTTTGCTTTTAAATGTTCAGCTAATTGAAGAGATGCGAAGAAAATACAGTCGTGACATTTCTTCCTTTCACAGTGAATGGTCCATCAGTTGTAGTACAACATAAGCTGATAAGGGATGATTTACTGGCGAAATTAATATTTTCCCAAGTAATGAGATGCTTTCAACGTAAACATACTTTGATTTGTATAAAAAAGCTGTTCATCAATTGAGATGTTCTCGTGCGACTTTTAAGCGGCCCTGCAATATTCAATAAAGCTATCCAATATTTCAGAAATATGAGCAAATTTATCTGTGCACAAACATTCTGCACTCACTGTTTTTTTTCATCATTCTTATCAATCGCAATATCACTTTGAATTTATGACGTGCGAAAAAGGGTGGACCCCATTTTCTTGATCATAAATGATCAATTGACAATTGACTGATTTTTTGCTTGAGTGAATGCTGAACGCTTACTAATTTAGCTAAGAAGCATTTGCTGTGATGTTGCAAAGCGATGTCTTTCCGTTCGCTTCTTATACAGGTCTGCCTCCTAGACACATACTAGGCAAGTGGACGGGGTAGTCAACATGACTGCTGGGCCATTGGTGGTAAGGGTACGTTTTATCGAAAACAAGGCTCTAGTTTCTTAAGTTGCCTAATTCGGTATCCATGTTGTTGACCAAAGTTTATATCAACCTGATTTAGTAGGTGAGACTATTGTAGTCAGTATATTTGTCTATGTCTCTATCAGTTTGTATGGGTGCATTTTGTGGCTTTCTTTCTTTTTGTGTGGGCACTGATCGCGGAAGCCAAACCCTGCATTTCATTTGAGGGCGTTCTTTATGAAAATCCCGATGGATTATTCATGGTACATTTTAGGCTGTCTGGCCTCTATTTAATGACTATGTCTTGTGTTTTGTACAGATTTTATCAGGACACTTTCAAAATGAACAGTTACTCTAAATAATATGGAAAACCAACCAATCTGGAGCTGTGCATTATGAAAGCGTCATGTTCATTATATAGCCTATTGCCGTACTTGAAATTTTCATCAAAGCTAACAAAATCTATATAGCTCAATTTGGAGGGGGTTTCCTGAAGAAAACGTTCGTTTGGTTAATTGGATGCAACATCCTTCAAAAAAGAAAGAAGAAAAAAACTGATCTTACACAGTAATACAAAAAAAAGGAGATTTGTAGTTTTAATCTAGATAACGTTCTCATCGAATAGAAACACAGTATTTGTTAGAATGCATATAAGTTTTCTGTGTAGTGGAAATATTTTATGGCAATGAACACAATGTAGCACAGTTCATTCAATAACAAAAAAAAAGCTTTACAACGCTTCCAGTATAATTGTAAGTGCTACATAATACAAATATGGAATGTTATTCCATATATAAAAACTAAAACTATGATTAATTAAAACCAGTGACCCAAGAGGTCAACCAGTTGGCTTGCAGGAATGTGATCAGACCAGATATGATAAAGTAGGCTAAGATGACATGTTGTAATCAGTCAGTGTCTAGTTTGCCGTCATCTGTGGTCGTTCATTTGTTTTGCAAATGGTAGTCCAAGCTTCCTGCTTGAGACAACCACAGTGACCTATAACTCAAACGGCCTACGTGACTTGTAATCTATGTCATCTGTGTGTATGTTCGTATGTTCGAGCTACAGTCTGCTTCCTTTATGATTTGTAAACCAGATTGTAAGTCAGAATTCAATCATCCATCATCATTAGAAGACCTGTCCAATTTTATCTGATCTTCATCATGTAGTCTCAGAGAATAGAGATATTTTTGTACTCTGTGTTTTCTACTAGAAACCCCACATCAGAAAGAAGATACTGAATGAACTTAGAAAATATCATCATGAGTTGAAACATCTCCGTCGTCATAACCAAAGAAGATACTGACTTCGTAAATTATCATCGAAATCCAAGACACCAATGAGTATGGAAAGTTATAACCAACCAACCTTTGTGTACAATTATAGCAGGACTAAATAACCTCACAGGGCACCTTATTATACAAAGGCATCAGCCCTATATATTGGTGGCAGCCTTCAGCGTACTCTTCAACGTCTTCCGAAGAATAACCAGAATAACGAATAATGTATCATATCAGTAGTCAACGACGACGAAAGCAAGAGATTCTTCAACAACTTAGTCTCATCGTTTAGTGAGCGTCTTCAGCAGTGCATACCTTCAAGAAACAAACCTGACGTGTCTGCCTTCTATGGCAACGCAAGCTTCGTCCTAACCATAAGAGATGTCTCTCATTAGAATCATTCAAGAGGGCATCACCGTTTATTGAGCGTTTCCAGCACTTCAAGAAACAAACCGGACACATCTGCAGCATCGGATCTTCAAGGAAACGAATCATTCAACAAACAAATACCGAACGAGCAGAACGCGAACTGAAAATTCAGGTCACTGCGGAAAAGCGACATCGAAGCCAAACGCCGTGACGTCACCTAAACAGCAAGATCTTCAAGACCAGCAAGAGAAACAAATCATTCAACAAACAAACAACGCTAAGAACAAGGGTCATCCTCTAAACAGAGAAGGGGCACCAAGGCCATGTCCTTATCGAAACGCCGTGACTTCCCACAAAATCAAGCTAAGTACAATCCTTTTTATTCATTTGGAGTAACTTTGAGTGTTTCCTTTGCAGGTCGAATTTTTGATGTTCCTATGGCTGAAGTTACGAGACATTCTTAATCTTACTTTTTTACAGAAATCATCTACATCATTGGGATTTCGCTACTGCAAGTTTTTATCTTTGAGTTTCTGTTTCCAGAAGTTCTCCTGAAATATTATAATCATATACTGTGTTAATCTTATAATTTTGGGTGATTATTAATTCTGTACGTAACAAATCATATTAAACATTGAATATGCATTTACGCAGTGGACGTCTGTATTTATACAGATGCATGGATAGGGTCGTTAGGCACCGTAGTGATAAGAAAACACACAAAAACAAGTGGAACACCCGTACAAATCTGGATAAGTTAGAGGTAACACTATTTCGGGTCAGGACAATAAAGGCTCCTTTGCAAGGTCCCGATGGCAGTTTTAGCCTTGAGTTTTTTTAGTTATATGCGTAAAAATCGAATCTCTATGACTCAACTTAACTTTAAAAAAAAAAATACGGCTGGATTGCAAGGAATAACATGTCTGTAAAAACTTTCATTAGGTTAACATACTTAACATTCATAAAAACAAATCAACAAAATATGTCTAAATGTGCTGACCTGGATCCCTCATTTTTTCAAATTTTAGCAAAGAATGACAGTAAACCACAGCAAGTACATACAGTTAATAATAATGCAGTAGAGATAACTTGTTTTAATAGTTATCACTCAATTCATAATAGTTCAAGTCATTCTTATGTTCGTTGCTTTCTATGTAACCAACAGCAACATAATGCTAAAAACACACAATACGTTATCGATGATAATAAAGAGAAGAATCCTAATTATTATAAAAAGAAACAGGTAAATAGTAGCCCTAAAAATCAGAAACAAACAAATCGTGCTTCAGCAAACTTGGTTACTGTGTCATCTAGTAAAACGGTCAGGGTCAGTCAAATCTGCCGAGTGTTGCAAGCAGAGCACATTCCACATAAGCGACTCTAGTGGAGGGGGGAGAGCGATGATGGATCATTCATGCCAATACCTTTTTGAATTAAAAAGGAATTTTCCTATGAATCACACAACCGTATCAAGTAATCAGAGAAGGTTCTCGTAATTTTAATACAATAAGTTATTATAAGTAGTGGTGGATTATGCCCAACCACGTGCCATAAAATTAGAACATCAGCCCTATTTACATTGTTTTTATTCCTTTAGTCCACGTAATATCCTGTATTTAAGGACTCACAGTTTGTTGTTCGAACTTCCTTATTGAGAAGTCCGGAGTATGGTTCAGTAATTGGCAATAACGAGTTAATTGTCGTAGCGTAACTTAGTTTCAGTACAGGGCGGGTAAGCGCACGCTAACAGATACCTGTATAGTTATAAAAACCATTGATCTGTATCTAGTGTAATTGTAGGATATCCATCTATGGGTATACAAAACATTATCTTACCTCCTGCCAAATAAGGCATGTTTATATAAGGAAAATTCTATGAACCTTCTAACACATTAAAATCCGTTTTGGACAAAAAGAGACAGTTAATCAAATAATAACTTATATAGAGGAACCAATCACTTATCTCATAAATCATGACATTGTTCAAGTGACCCAACAGAATTCTCCCACACCCGCAGTCGCAGTTTGCACGCAAAATCTCGAGATGCATGCACCCTCAAATGTCTTAGTGCGTGTAAAAAGACTTTGCTGGGATCTGAAATTTTCATCCTTCCTGACACTCTGAAATATAACGATTTCCGCAAACAAAGCACTATACACTGTTGACTCACAGCAACAAGTTAATCTAGTGATCCACAAAACTTTACATATCGTGGATATGGAAGTTATAAATATCGCATTTTTTTACTGTTGCTAAATTTAATCACGCCCGACCAGTTGTGGATGAATCCCTCTTACACTCTATCTAAAGTAATATCCGTAAAGTCATTCAAGCAGAGGTGATTCAGCAGAAATTTTTTGATCTTTTATCTGAATACCAGGATGTTTCTCCACTAGCGAGTGATCTCTGGGGGAAAACGGATGTCATTGAACACAGAATACGGTCTAAGGACAAACAAAAAGCTATGTACGTACCTTCGTATAGACTCCCAATGAAATTTCAAAATAGAGATAAATTACGAAGTTGAAAAAATGTTAGTAATAGGAGTCATTAGGAAATCAAATAGCCCATATAATTATTCCCTTAAACGTCATGCCAAAAAATATCGGACTTGGCGTATCTGAGTAGATTTCTGTCGCTTAAACAAGGAAACGATTCCCAATCGTTTTCCAGTACCATGTACTGACGATATCTTATCTTTGTTAGGTCAGAATAAATTTTTCACCAGCTTGGACTTACTTAAAGGCTTTCACCAGATACCATTAGCTAAGTGAGTGTACCTCATACACCGCCTTCAGCACACTCAGGGGACATTATCAATTTTTACGTATGCCTTTGGTTTACGTTACGCCCCAATTACATTCACCAGAATGATTTATATAGTATTTGGAGACCTTTAGGGGATACCCTACATGCCTATAGGGTTGGTCTTGTAATCTTTTCTAATACCTTAGAAGTACATTCGCATAAACTAGAGCTAGTGCTACAGAGACTAAGACAAATAATCTCAGAGTAAAATATCTAAATGTGAGTTTTAAGAACCGAACATGTTTATTTAGGTTTTATGTGTCTAGTCAAGGTCTTAAAGTAGTCCATGGTAAGGTGTCGGCTATTCATAGCTTTCCGGTACCTATTAACGTAAGGGGGATACAGCACTTTTGCGCTGTAGTGGGTATTACAATCGTAAGTAAATATGTAACTCGTTAATCACAGCAGTTCCTTTAACAGATCTTACGAAAAAGGGCGTAGATTTATTATGGTCTGAAAAGCATCAACAGGCATTCAATATCTTAAAATTGGAATTATGCAGCTCACCTACCTTAAAAATCCCTGATTTAAATAAGGAATTTCTTTTTATTGCAACAGACGCCTCAGACCAAGGGGTAAGAGGGGTACTACTTCAGCAATATGATAAACAGTTCTTTCCTATAGCTTTTTATTCACGTAAACTAAAGCCCTCTGAAAGTAAATATGCAGTATTAGGCGAGGAAGGGCTATGGAATCATTAACTCACTAGTACATTTTAAGTTCATAATCTACGGCTATCATGTTGAAGTCCTTACTGACCATAAGTCCCTTACCGAGTTTTTCAAAGGCTTTAATCACAGTCCCAAAGGAACTCGGCGGCATATGATCATTCAGGTCTTTGGAGCCAAGTTAATGTGTCTACCTGGGAAAGCAAATATCATAGCTGACGCATTATCCCCCAATCCCGCACCATCCTGCAAAGAACCATTAGTTGGACTAAAAGATATAGAAACATCCATGCCTATTGTTAAAACCGTATCTGGACAAGAAAATTCATTAACCCAAGAGATCGTGAACACTGAATACCTGGGTTGGAGCGCTGAACTGTTACAAACTGAACAAAGCAAGGGTCAGCAGCTAAGCAAAACAATAAACACTTCGAACGGAAACCCTAAAGCAAAAGTATATTTAAAGTATGTGTAGCAGAATTATGTAATCAAATGTAATATTACATGTAGGTCGGTGACGAGGAAAACCAGAAGAACACAACAGGTGACTAACGACCAGGTAGTAGTAATAATCTCTTTCATACCAATCGTCCTAAACTGGTTGCATTCCAATCCATTACATGGTCATCCAGGGTTCTCCATTATGTCACAGAAAGCCAAATCACTATTTTACTGGCCTACAATGCTTACAGATATAAAAGAAAAAAAAAGCACATAACTAATTGTAACACGTGTCATGAAAACAGGTGACACACTAAGACACCTGTCAGTTTAGGGGCCTATCCTGTGCCAAATCAATCCTTGAAAGAATACACGTAGATTTATTAAAAGAGTTACGAGTCTGACAGAGGAAATAAACACCTCTTAGTGTTAATAGTTGCCTTGACACGTTATATAGAATTAATAGCACTAAAAGACAAACACTGCAATTGAGTGCGCTAGGAATATTTATGAGTGCTACATCAGTAAACATGGAATTCAACACATGATAATCTCTGACTTGGGTGGTGTAAATCAATAATAATTTCCTTAACTCGTTGTGTGAATTCCGTGCATTAAGAAAACCAATACCATATTTTATCACCCAGAGTCAATCAGTTTGGTAGAACGGATAAATAAGAAAGTGTCAATGTCCTACGAGTTACACTCGTGATATTGGATCCGAACTGGATTATAGCGGTTCTCGCGGTTTTAAATACCTTTATCATTCATATCTTGTATCTATAGAAATGATACCACAAGTAGCCTTATATGGTACGCCACTAGAACACTTTTCCACATATTCAGGCCAACCATTAATTTATCAAATATAAAAAAAATATGGATACAAGTGGAGTTGATATAATATACTGCGTAAGAAGTTGGAAGGATTACAAATTATAATAAAAAAGGAATCACCATAAAATCAATAAGCAAAACGTAACCATATGCAGTAAGTGTTTATAAAATATCCAAATATATATGCGTAAAGATTTGAACTCTGACTTAACGCTTTAGTTTAGTAGTCCATTCAGTATTCTAGGGATATTAACGACAAATAAGCTAAAAGTTCAAACACATATCAAAACCTACTGGCATATTGTCTGTCCCGGTGGTTTATATTCGTAGTCAATGAGAGAGAGATTTTAAAGTCAGGAAGTCTAGAAGTGAAAATGTATATCTATGTGAATAATCCTATATGGATCTTACAGGGTAAATAAATATATAAAATTTGTATGGAAACCTTTCTTATTAGTTTGAATAAGGAATATCTAATTTAACATAAGTAATTACATATATTTTACAATCTTGCAGGTTTCCAACATGAAACTAATATTATATTGTTAAATTTTGGTACTGTTTTTTCAGACATTCTTCTCGTGTGGGTGGAGTATTAAAACAAAAAATATCCAATTTATACATGGCTATCATTTGAAAGTACTAAAGTTGTATTTATTACAGCGAGTAACGTAACTCTTAAAGCTGGCTTGAGCGCAGCCTCCTGCTTAGCGCGTTTTGCTGAATCATCACTGTTCCTTTTAACCCAAATAATCCGCTTGCACAGGCTTCATCTGTAGTTGTGTGTTGTCTTTTGCTTACAAAACAAGTTAGCTGGAGAAATGAATGCTTAGCTCATGAACTTCACATGTGGTTCATAGGTCACGGTGACATACATAGCCGTAACCTATTCTTATCCGTGGTGATCAATGCAAGCTTAGTTAAGGAATCGCAATCGTTTTAAAATTAATGAACAAAATAAGCGAATAGAATTTCTATAACATCAAAATGAATTATTTTTTTCTGAACCTCATAGACAATTAGAGTCAATAAATCAGCTTATGACATTGGTAAACGGACATTTAGAAGTATCAGGTCATGGATATGAAAAATTTACTTGCAACATTAGCATATTACAATTCAAGTAGATCACATTCATAGGAAAATGTCACATTTTCTTGAAAAACCCAAAGTTTATATAGAAATTAGTTACATAGTGGGTTCTTTCGTAGCATCTCCTGCCTAAAAATTAACCTCTGAGGATGTGCATGAGAAAATTGAATATGAACCTTTTTGTTAGGGGCACATAGGATCGGATTTTATCACAGCTTAATTTCAGTAAGCGTAGAGAATTACAGAATCATGATTAATATTCTCTTTGACTCTTATGTTGCCTGGTAATCTTACAAATAGCTCCATTTCCCACTTCTTTGTCTAGTAACTTACTACCAGTAATATCAAATTTTCTTTGGGATTCGTATTGATATCTGTTAATATGGATATTTTTACGGTCGTCAGAGACCTGGATAAGCTCACTCATTGTTATAATGCCATGGATAAAAAAGTTTGTACAGCTGACTCTTTTGAATTCCATAAAATATCAGCAAATTCATGTGGGTTAAGTCTAGTCCTTAACGGCTTTCTCCCTCCCGTATTTGGATGTTGTCTGAATTTACTTTGCCCTTGTGACAAGTATAATTTCACTTACAGGCTGATTAACGGAACCTGGTTACAGTACCCTGCAGTACGAGAGTTTCGCATCGCATGCCTGGACAGATCGTCTACAATTTCAAAACCCGTTCGTCGCTGCGGACGAATGCAGCGGAGTAACAACCGCCTACAATGTGAAGGGAATAAGCACCATCATAGTGAACAAGCTTATTTCATGGACTTCTTGGACCGACACCCGTATCCCGTCGTTAATCTCGTTTTTAATGCGGAATGCTCCGGCGGCTGTCGGAATTGACTACAAAGGGACATACTTCCAATAATTACGACCAAGGAGAGGAGAATATTCAACTCTACGTTTGCTGGCGCAGGACTCGTGCTGGGGATGATTTTATTCATCGCGAACGTATTCGTATGGCATAGGATGCAGAGAACAAGTATGGGCGCAAAGTAGAACATCGGATCCTGCTTAGGCAATTTCCCCTTGTTTTTAACCATTTTGAATTGGCCATTTCATTTGGCTATAGGTGGTTGTCTGGAACTGTGTGATGGGTGAAAAGTTGTTCGAAACACTAGTTAAATGTGTAGTGGGTATATCCTTGGTCATGTATTCCATATATAGAGTATCAGTAAAGGGTCAATATCTATATAACTATCATAGCTAAAGTATCAGTAAATAACAGAATCAATATATATCTGTGCGTGTATGCACTAGGAATCTATTTAAAGTGCACCTAGATTAATCACTTAGATTAGTCATTTATGTTAATCAGTTGTATTAAGTGCACATATATTGATCATAATTATATGAATAAATATATATATGTATAAATAAATCAGGTAGCCTATAATCAATCTGTTACCTTTTATCTTATCAATTACTATATCAGTTAGTATATGGGTTAATGTATCAGTTACTATATATGTTAAAATATCAGTTAATATATCAGTTAATATAGGATTTTTATCACTTCATATATGATTTTTATCAGGTAAAATATGATTTTTATCATGTTAATCTTTATGTTATGCAATTATCAGGAGTACATTAGTATTTTCTGTAGCATATATATGTATCTTAATGAGTTGCAGTGAAAAACTGTGTCATTATATATCATGTGATCATTATTATTTACGAATATTATCATATGCATATGTCTTATATCTTATTACATGAATCTGTATTTGTGTACACCATGAATTTTTTTTACTTATAAGTATTTTCTATATATCTATATATATTCACCATAGTGTCTGTATCACACTCTTATAAGTCAAATGCAAGTCAAGCTTGAGTAATATTCAGTGTTTGGTTTTGTAGCCGACCGAGCATTTATGTAAGTGCTACATAATACAAATATAGAATGTTATTCCATATATAAAAACTAAAACTATGATTAATTAAAACCAGTGACCCAAGAGGTCAACCAGTTGGCTTGCAGGAATGTGATCAGACCAGATATGATAAAGTAGGCTAAGATGACGTGTTGTAATCAGTCAGTGTCTAGATTGCCGTCATCTGTGGTCATTCATTTGTTTTGCAAACGGTAGTCCAAGCTTCCTGCTTGAGACAACCACAGTGACCTATAACTCAAACGATATTGGTGTTATCCTCGTTAATAATGAATTGGGTTGAGAGATATCTCCCCGTAATTTAGAAACCGCAAAGGGAGTTTTGTGGAATTGTTACATAAGGCTTTTAGCGGTTTTTGACCAAGTAACAACGTTAAGCATATAATACAGTCCACTATAAGTCCATCTTTTTCGCCGCTGTTCGAGCTACTGTCTGCTTCCTTTATGATTTATAAACCAGATTGTAAGTCAGAATTCAATCATCCATCATCATTAGAAGACCTGTCCAATTTTATCTGATCTTCATCATGTAGTCTCAGAGAATAGAGATATTTTTGTACTCTGTGTTTTCTACTAGAAACCCCACATCAGAAAGAAGATACTGAATGAACTTAGAAACTATCATCATGAGTTGAAACATCTCCGTCGTCATAACCAAAGAAGATACTGACTTCGTAAATTATCATTGAAATCCAAGACACTCCAATGAGTATGGAAAGTCATAACCAACCGACCTTTGCGTACAATTATCAAAGGTCTAAATAACCTCACAGGGCGCCTTATTATACAAAGGCATCAGCCCTGTATATAATTACTTCCACCCTCGGGTATAACACTCGCGGCAACCACATAATAATAATAATAATAATAATAATAATAATAATAATAATAATAATAATAATAATAATAACAGTTTGATACCCACTGTCTTATTTTCTTTTAAAAGTCTATAACAAAGTGGCAATGTAAGGAAAGAAGTTGGTTATAGAAGCTCGGAAGAAGAGCGCAGTCATCGATGGCTCCTCAGGTGTCACTCTCAAGACCCTTCTGTTCCCTGTACTTCTCGCGGGAATAGAGGGGACTACGGTGCAATGGTGGGCGATGCATCTACTGTTGAGAGAGAGCTTGAACCTAATACTATTATGACACTGTTCTCTGGATAGGAAAGACGACAACAGGCAAAGATAAATATGATACATTGACAAATGTTTGGAGACCAGGGTGTGTGACTATAAGCTACCTTACTCGGTAAGAAATGAGAAGAATCCCTATTTAAATCGAAATCATTTTGACTTGCTTCCCTGGCTTGCTTACTCACATGTAAGTAGGGGACTCTTTTGTAAGGTATGCACCGTATTTGATCAAACTGAGGGTGGAAAGGGAAAGCAGCCTTTAAAATCTCTTGTTACAGCCCCATCAAGACGGTATGATAGATTAGCTGGCTCTGATGGTTACCTTTCTATGCATAACAGAAATGACTATCACCTAATAAATATTCTGAAATCAGAAGAATTTTTGAAAAGAATGTTCGATTCAACAACTGACATTCAATCTTCCATTGATGACCATCACAGGAAAGAAGTAATAGCTATCGTAAGGGTTTGGAAGGTATTGTGCATACTATAGTTTTTCTTGGAAGACAAGGCTTATCTCTAAGAGGTCATCAAGATGTCGACCCTCCTCTCTGTGTATCAGACAATAGTGACGGACATTTTAGGCAGCTTCTTCGATTTGCTATGGAAAGAGGAGTTGAAGGATTAGGCAACCACTTAAAAAGTACTAAAAGGAATGCAACTGACACTAGTAAAACAGTACAGAATGAAATAATCTCCTGCACAAATGAACACATATCAAACATATTGTCCCAAAGGTAAGTAAGTCAAAATTCTTTTCTGTAATTGCAGACGAAACTACAGATAATCAGAGGAAGAAACAGCTGTCAGTAAGTGATAGATATGTGGACAATGACACTATACGAGAGGATTTCCTTGTTTTTACAGAAGTAGAAGATAATAGGTAGGGGCATTGCATGTGCTATATTCGGAGAATTGTCAAGAAATAATTTAGAATTGAGTTATAATGTTGGGCAAGGATATGATGGTGCTAGTGCCATGAGTGGGGCACTGAAGGGCTACCAAGCAACTGTAAGAGAAAAGTGCCCTTCTGCAGTGTATATGCATTGCGACGCTCATGCACTGAATCTCGTCATTTCTAAATCTAGTGAAATGCCAGTAATCAGAAACTGCTGGGGTGATATAAGGGAAATTGTAAATTTTTTCCACTCATCGCCACAAAGGCTTAAAGCTATGGAAAATGTCATTCAGAATGATAAGGATCATAATCAGTCTCTTGATAGGTTGCGTCCTTTAGAGACACAAGATGGGTGGACAGGCATAATGCCATTAAGGTGTTTAAAAGGTTACTGCCATATGTTATTGAGGCCTTATCAGAAATCTGTAATTGGAACAACCAAGGAATTGCAAGAAGTCTACTAAAGAAAATAAACTTTGAATTTATTGTTGCTCTAAATGTCCTCTGTGCTATCATGACTGAAACGAGACCTTTGACACTTTTATTACTAGCTGTCAAAAAAGATGTACTGGAATGCTCAACGCAAATCAAGTTGGATAGGGATAGAATTCAGAAAATGAGAGACAAGGATGAGGATTTTATTACTGTATATAATGTAGCAGTGGAAGAGGGTTTGGAAATTAATGTAACTGAAAGTGTTCCTAGATTAGCTGTAAAACAAAAGAATAGAGCAAATCCCCCGATATCTAGTTCACGTGATTATTATCGCATGACAGTGTTATTCCGATTTATTAATTATGCACTAAATGATTTTCATTATTGGTTCAAGAACTACCATGGAAAGTTCCTTATGTTCTTTAGTCTCAAAATATTTTGCTTGTACTTCTTTTGATGATATTGTTCTAGCATAGAAAACATTTAGCTCTTTCTTTGTTGGAAGGTCTAGTAAAACTTCATATTCACCGAAGTATTTCAGGTGACACAGATAATTTCATTAAATATGTTATGAACATCTCCAAATGATCTTCCCGCAGGTCAGAATTTATTTTGTAAGTAGAATAATGTGTAAAAAATCTCAGGCCGATAATTCATAGAAACATTAAAAATAAAATTATATAATAATTTGCCTTTTTCTTTATGCATGTATTTAATGCTTGTATTTGCCAAAGCAACTTCACCAACTACTTCTTCGTAAGCTACAGCTGTTGGAAGTAATGTAAAATCTTCATAATTCTCTCTCTCTCTCTCTCTCTCTCTCTCTCTCTCTCTCTCTCTCTCTCTCTCTCTCTCTCAGTATATATACTATGATGTGCATATGATGTAAATCATACAATACACACACACACACATATTTGTGTGTGTGCATTTATAAATATTGATATATATGTACCGTATGTGTGTACATACATGTTACATATAGTATATATGATAATCCCAAGTGCCCCATACCCCCATCCCCCATGCAAGATTTCTAGATCCGCCACTGTATTATCCGGACATATTGGAAAGCTGTGGGAGTCAAAACTGATAAATATATTAAGAAAGGCTTACTTTCACAAAAGCTTTCTTGGGTTCATCTTTCTATGGCTATTCTTTCATTCTTAATAGAAATTAATTAAAATCAGTTTGAAATGTATGGCTAGACCGACTGCCATAATAAGCATATTAGCATATTATAAATAGCTGAAAGGATATTTTTCTCCTTCAGGTCTATTTTATATGTATTTACAATAAAAACCTTCTACTGTAATCAGGGATTGATCTTTGGCAGCTGCAACAATCACGCAGGGTGTAACACGAGTGTATGCAAATATATTGGGGAATAATTATTAATGCTACTTTAACGCGATGAAGTTAAAAGCAAGAAGTCGGAGTAGCGTGGGAACAATCAATGTATTGGCCTGAGATATGAGGGGGGGGGGGGGGTGTGGTGGTGCCCATAGGTGGATAATGGAGCGATTAGCTCGATGTGAATAAAATACTGTTTAGGTTTTGAAGAAAAATATGCATGCATCATTGAATCAATTTCCATCCATGTCAGGTGGACATCGATAAAAAAACAGAAAAAGTAAAGTAAACCTAACTGAATCTCCCATTGATCAAAGGTAGACTTGCTTATTCATTAGACACCTATCAAAGAATTCAAGTGTATTTTTTAAAATATCTCCCTCTCCATCTAAAGTATTCATCAGACACCAGTCATAGGCGTAGACCAAGTCAAGATTCCTGGTTCAACAATATCGTGACGAAGCGCTAGAATTCAACGTTCTCAAATGAATGTTGTTCAACAACATTTACACTACTGTATTGTCTTGCTCTCTTGTGGTGCTTCGAGAAGCTCCACTTTTAGGGACATTTTCTAAACTTTGTGCTCTCTAAACAATTTGGTTCGTCCATAGTAGGGGAAAAAACCCCATAGTCCCTCAACACCTAGGTGCTAATCCCCAGGTAGTCGTTTTTCTACCTATAGATAAGTACCTAGGTGTGAAATTTCACACCTTTCAATGAGGTGTTAATTACTTTTCACACCTTTTAATGAGGTGTTCATTAATTTTCACACCTTTAGGTATGAAAATTGACCATAAAGGTGTGAATATAACAAATATGTGTAAAATTTCACAGGTTTCCCACGGTTGTTGCGCAAAACTCTAAGGAGCTAAAAACCCTGATTTCAACCCTGACCCCCAAAGTACCTCATACTCTATGGGAAGTAAAAACCCTGATTTCAACCCTGACCCCAAAGTACCTCATACTCTACAGGAGGTAAAAACCCTGATTTCAACCCTGACCCCAAAGTACCTCATACTCTACAGGAGGTAAAAACCTGATTTCAACCCTGACCCCAAAGTACCTCATACTCTACGGGAGGTAAAAACTCTGATTTCAACCCTGACCCCAAAGCTCCTCACGGTCTACAGAGGTAAAAAAAAACCCTGCCCCCGTTTCAACCTTGACTAATCCGAGTTCCCCCTTACGTGGTTCATCATACAATTCGTGAGTACATCATCTGAGGCGAATATTCCTAAATATCTAATTAATGGCCCTAACGTGTCTTTTAAAGATATTTTTAATTCTCTAGTATCCATCCGTTTCACCCTCTAACGTCACACTGAATTATCCTATCTGAATCAATTGTTAGAATACCTTTCGTATCCCCAAAAAGCCTTACTATGTGAGGTTTTGCCACTGGCTCTGCCAATCTAATTGTTATCCTTGGAAATTTTGACTGGCAGTGAATCCTTCATATCCTCGGTCGTGAAACTAAAACAAAATATATCTCCCCCTTTAAAATTAAAGCATTGTAAGTGATCATGTTTTCATGTCCTCGTTAACAGTGATAGTATATTTACTTAACTCGCAGTGTTCGAAATATAATCTGTTCCTGGCATATTCTCCCGTAAAATCAAATAGGTGTGAAATTTCACAGGTTTCCCATGGTTGTGTCGGCACCATGCAAAACTCTACGGAGTGATCATGTTTTCATGCCCGGCCCCTATTGCTTTCTTCGTTCCGTAAGATAATTGTGTTATTCTCCCTGGAATGTACTCTTGCATATTTTATGTAGTGTCCCTGTTAATAGTGATACGTATATTTACTTAACTCGCAGTATTCGAAATATAACCCGTTCCTGGCATATTCTCCTGAAAAATTCTTCATATCAACCAAGCCAATTACTAACTTCTTGGGAATACACGCTTCAAATGCATGATCGATTAATGTAGATGATTCATTCATTCCTATGATATACGTTTTATACTGATAAAGCCTCATTCAAAGCGGACATGGCGTTATAGTGCGGGGTAACCATGTTAATCCATAATTTTGCTTTCTCCACATTCAATTGGTTGAACTCTCCATTTATATCTATGCCCAAAATCCAGCTGTTATTAGCCATTTCTAACCTAATTCTCAAATCCACCAAATCTAGTAAATACATGTCAATACTCGCTAGATCAAGGGGCAATTGATTGATTGATTGTGTATTATATCTGGCGTCACAACATCTGGGTAATTGACACCGAAATAAATTAAATAGAAAAAATTAAATTTTTAATAAATTTCATATAAAAATATCAATAAATATACAAATTTTCTTCATATATATAAGTTCTTGCATAGACAATCTATGTATAATTTAAATTTGGTTGAGGAGGCCTGCCTCCCTCATATAGATATATAACTGTTCTATATTACAATCCTTTTCAAGAATTGTAGCTAGGATAAAATTACCTACTCTGTCAATGTTTCTCAGTCAAGGGCAGAGAGCAGTTCTCGCAAAACGGAGGATTTTCACGAGACATCAAGAACCCCTGTGTAATTCTTGTATGTCCAATCCTCAATCTGCACAACATCGTTTCTTGTCTCCTTGGCATATTCGGATGTGACCAAGGAGACACTGATGACGTGATGCTACGCGTTTTTTTATTAGTTAAAATATCCTACCACTGGGACTGCCAACATTTTTTAACTCTCTGACCTACTAGAGGATACAAATCCCAATATGGTAGTAGGCATCTTGTGGGTTCTGGGGAGCTGACCGCAGACTTTGCAAGTTGGTCAGAACTTTATTTCTTTCCCTCTTCTTTTTATTAAAAGCAGCCATTCCAATATATCTAAAATCAGAGGGTTTAAAGGGTTAAAAGATTCCAGTGACTGAAGAACACTTCTTGAGGCACAATATATAATAAGATTATTTTCCTTCCGAATTAAAACTTCCTTTAAAGCCTTTAAAATTCCATATAATTCCTGCTTTAAAAAATCGATGCAAGCAGATGATAACCTGCCACTTCTCTCTACATCAGGGAAGGCTACACCAAAGCCGATGCCTGCATCTGACTTTGAGCCATCCGTAAAAACTGCAGTGAAGTCATCATGTTGCACGGAATGTTCTAAAAATATTGACCGCATGGCCTCACTGGACAATTCTGTCTTGGTAAAATTAAAATATCTACAAAATTTTACCTCTGGAAAGTTCCAGGGGGGACTAACTGAATATTTTGCTGGTAAAATTTCGATTCTTGGCATATTTAATTCACGGACAATAAAATTTACTCTAAAAGCAAATGGATGAGGTTGCTTGGGGTGATTTCATAAAACTGCCAATGCCTTTCATTTCTCATACAAATGCTGGTTAAAGACTTAGGTAGCCTCTGGAATCTAATACCAGCTCCGAACCAGCAGACACTTGTAATGAAGATCCAGTGGCACCTCATCAGCATCTACAAGCATGCTCTCGGTGGGGGGAGATGATTAAATGCTCCTGTACATAATTGTATTCCTCCATGATGAATTGAGTTGAGCATTTTAAGGCTATTTGGCTTTGCAGAAGTGTACACCTCACACCCATAACTTAATTTTGAAAAGACCAAGGCTTTATGTAATCTCCACATCTGAGTTCAGTCTACACCCCACGAAGTGTGAAACAGGACTTTCAGCAAATTCATTGCTTTCAAGCATTTTGCCTTAAAATATTTCAGAAGTGGAATCCAAGTCAGCTTGCTATCAAAAATCAAACCAAGAAACCTTGTTTCACCAACACATGGAATGCTCTGCCTATGAATGAATAGATCGTGATCAGGGTGGATTCCCCTTATACGACAAAAGTGCATAGTTATCGTTTTACTGGCAGAAAATCTAAAACCATTAACCTCAGCCCATCTTACTATATTATCAATGCAGAGCTGAAGGCGGCGTTCAGCCACTGCCATCCTTGATGCTACAAAGGAAATTGACAGGTCATCAACAAATAGGGTATATGTTATATCTGGGGGAATTATTTTAGAAACCCCGTTGATTACCAAGGCGAACAAGGTTACACTTAAAACACTTCCTTGTGGTACTCCTTCTTCTTGATTGAACACATCTGACAATGTTGCTCCAACCTGAACCTGAAATATCCTATTTTTTAAAAAAAGCCTTAATAAAGAGGGGCAAATTGCCTCTCAGGTTACATTCATAAAGGACCCTCAATATGCCATATCTCCATGTTGTATCATATGCCTTCTCTAGATCAAAGAAAACGGTGATGTGATGCTGTTTGTTGGCAAAAGCTTCACATATTGAAGATTCCATTCGTACCAATATATCAGTTGTGGAGTGCATACTCCGAAAACCACACTGAGCAGGCGAAAGGTATTTACCTCTTTCCAAGTACCACATCAATCGTGTGTTCACCATTTTTTCCATGATCTTACACAAACACGATGTCAATGCAATAGGACGATAATTTTCTGTCTTGAACGGATCTTTTCCAGGTTTCACAAATGGCAGTAATTTTAACTTCTCCCAAAGCTTCGGGAAGATATGTTCTCGGTAAATTCTGTTAATTAGGCTTAATATGAAAAGTGTGGTATTTTCAGGAGTATGCTTAATCATTGAATATGTTATATCATCCAGTCCAGGAGCTGATTCATAACATTTATTCAAGGCTGATTCAAATTCTCTAATAGTAAAAGGAGCATTGTACTGCTCATGTCTCGAGGTATTAAAATCAATTTCGACCTGTTCCATTATCCATCTTTGAGCTGAATAGGGTCTATCATCATTTTTCTTCGCAACATTAGCAAAATGATTAGCAAACTCATTTGCCACTAACTGGGGGTTTGCTACCTCGCAACCATTGACCTTGATAACTGGAGGTTGACAAGGAGTGAACTTGCCTGCTATTTTTCTAACTCTCTTCCAAACTAGAGTCAGAGGAGTTTTTGAATTTAGTGAAGATATGAATATTGTCCAAGATTCTTTTCGTGCTTTTTTGATTTCCATGCGAAATGAGCTCTCGCTTTTCGAAATTCTACACGATAATACTTACATTTTCATCTGCGGTATCTGGTGAAGGCAGATCTCATAGTTCTATTAGTTTCCTGGCATTTATGAGTCCACCAGGGAACTGATCGGTGGACAAATTTGCCCGAAGTCCTAGGTATAGACTGAAGACCAGCTGAGAACATTATTGTATTCAAAAAGTCAAGAGCGTCATCTACACAAGGAAAGTCATCAGCAGTCATCTATTGAGCTGTGCTCCTGGAATGTTGACCAATCAGCTTTACCAATGTTCCATTTGGGTAGCCTTGAAGATGGAGGACTTGATGCTACACTCACCACTATTGGAAAATGGTCACTGGTAAATCTATCATTTATAGCTTTCCAAGTAAAGTCAATAAGACAGTCATCACTACATATAGATAAATCAATTGCTGATAACGTGCCTGTTTGAACTTGAAAATGCGTAGACTCCCCAGAGTTGAGGATCCCCACATTTTCATCTTCTATGATGGAACCTAAGCACCTTCCCTTTGATTGGTGATGATGTCACCCCAAAGAGGGTTTCTGCTATTCAAATCTCCCAAAATAACAAAAGGACGTGGTAACTGTTGAATAAGAGATTTAAATTCATTGATGGGGAAGGCTTCGTTAGGTGGTAGATAGAGAGAGCATACTGTATATTTTCTTTGCAAATGGATCTGCACACCAATCACTCGCAATGCTGATTGAATAATAGCAGCATTTTGTGGGGTGTCATTTCGAACATACAAAACAACACCACCATGGCTTTCAATATTTAAATTATAGGTGGAGTGATAGGATGTATACTCTTGTGGGCTGAGGCACATAGTATTACCAATCATGGTCTCCTGCTGAGCTATACAAACAGGAGACACTTTTGATATGAGCAGCCTTAATTCTTCCCATTTAGCTCTTAATCCCTAGCAGTTCCACTGGAGAAAATTAATGAATTTTACTTTCCTTTAGAGGCTGTTACATTAGAGCCTCTTTTAAGAGCTTTCAGCTTACAACCTTGCTCTTTTTTTCTGGAAGGAGACCGATTGTTTAGGGCTGCCTTCCTTTTTAGAGGATTATCAGTCTCAGGAACTACAGACAAAGCTGGTGTCGCCTGAGGAGGGGTGTGAGGATTGGACATTGGTGCATCCTCCAAAGCATTTACAGCTAGTACAGCCTCCAGAGAGGTGGGAGTGCCAGGTATACCCGACACAGCCTCCACAGAGGAAGGTGTACCAGAAATCACTGGTTCTGCTTCCATAGAAGCAATGGTGCCAGAAACCACTGGCACTGCCTCCAAAGAGGCGGGAGTGCCAGAATCAACTGGCACCACCTCCGAATAGGCAGGAGTACCAGAAATCACTGGCACGGCCTCCAAGGAGGCAGGAGCACCAGAAATCACCGGTGCAGCCTCCGGAGAGACAAGAGCATCAGAAATCACTGGCGCAGCCTCCGAAGAGGAAGGAGCGCCAGCAACAATTGGCGCCGCCTCCAAAGAGGCACAAGTAAGGGTCATTACCGGTTTCTTATTTAAATTATCCTTAGTAACATTTATATTTCTCTTTCGGTTGGCAGCGACACTGGAAGAGGATATTCCTGGTCTAACATATTGATTCAATACTCTCTCTTTTGCCTCCCTAAATGTGATACGTTCTGTTACCCTTAAAGTTTGAATCTCTTTTTTCATGATGTATACATCACAATTAAGTGAAGGTGATGGATGATTTTCTCCACAATGTATACATCTGGCTTGATTATTACATATGCCATGCTCTGGTTCACTGCATTTGACATAAGTGGCTGGCTTGCCTTGCAGTTTCTGTCTACAGGACCCTAACATATATCCGAATTCTTGACAATGGAAACATCTCCTCGGTCTTGGGATATATTGTTTAAGCTTGAAACGTAGCCAGGCTGCTTTTACTACAGTAGGTAATCGAGTAGAATTAAAGACTCCATTTACCTTCTTCTTCATTCGCTCAACTCTTATTTCACCTTGATCTTTTAGTTCCTCTACAAGTTTTTCTTCGGTGTGCGTCATCAGTTGGGGAGCATATATCATTCCCTTGGAGTGATTCCAAAAAGCATGAGCTGCACATTGTACTTTGACTCCTAACAGGTGTGATAATATTTTCAGTTTTTCAGTCTCTTTGGCTGAGGTAGATTCCACCGTCAGCTTTCCTCTACCTTCATGAGAAATCTTAGGCTCTCGGCCACAACTCTTCACAATGTCTCGATATACAGCAAAAATATCATAACCATCTTCTTCCAAATTTAAAGTTAAATACTTTTCATAAGACTTTTCAAATATTCCAGGTCCAATTTCAAACAAGTCTCTGCTTAATTTCCCTTTATTCTGTACAGGAGCATAGGGTTTCAGTGTAATTACACTGGAAGGTTTTTTGGATTTTTCCAGAGGAAGGTTGTCAGGGGAGGTTCCAGTAGTCGTTAACTGTGCCAATTTACCGCCATCAAAGGGTCCAGGGGTACTTGTATCTTTATTTTCCGATTTCATAAAGTACTAAGTAAAAAAATATATATATATAAACAAACCTGAAAAAACCTTAAAAAAAGATATCATCACCTCTTCATGGTATTTTATTCTTCCACTAATGGCACAAGTGAGAACCGACTCCCAAATGTCCGCGTCCCTACCCTACCCCACAGGGGATCAAGGAGCAAGGGGAAGTAGATATATATACCAAGTGATTTAGGAGTCGCCTTGACACTCCTTTCCCACCTGGCAGTTTCCTGGAAGGTATTTGCCGTGAATGCTCTAATTTACCAAACGTCCCATTATCATCGTCATTAAACAATCCACTCCGTCCTAACATAGTCATCGCAATGGGGTTTATATTTTTTAACAGTTTAATATAAGATTGATAGTGAAATATCGGACAGGATTCCACCAACATCTCATTTAAAAATATGGATACGGATTTGAAACGTGTTACTTATTCCATTGACGAACGCTTCCCTACCTTCATCCGTATTCAAATGTGATATCCTATACCCCCGAAAAAAGCTTCTGAATCGAGAACCTTCTTTAACATCCATTGCATAGTATCCCCATTCTTTTTCTTTAGAGGAATAACCTGTAAATACCTCGAAAACTGATCGATGACTATTAATAGATATTTATAACCTTCGTTATAAGGGGCGAGTTTAGACATGTCAGCCAGATCACTGCTAACGGTGACCTGAGGTTTCGGGGATATCACCTTTCTTCGAAGGAATTTCTTCAGTGTAACTTTATGTAAAGCATAAGAGGGTTGACTCTTTAGGTAATTTTTTGACACCATAGCTAAATAATATATTTATGTCGCTAAAACTGTCGGGGTATTCAACCTTTTCATATATCTTCTTCAATACCTGCAGCTGCTTCTTAGTCACCACTGTTGATAAATAATTTGATATTCGGTTTTACCCGTCATATTACTCCTTAGCTGTAAGCTATCAGGTGCGAGGTCAACCAGTAGATAACCGTACTACTGGATACAAGATAATGCCTTTTTATATATCTCGGAGATTTCGCCACCCTTTTGATGTCCGATTAACTGACCGACCAAAGTTTCATTTTGAACTATGTCTCTATTCTTCATTAGATTGTGATGGGAGCAGTTGAGACTGACATTTCTACTGAGTTTACCCGAATGGAATACATTCTACGTTATGAACACGACGGAGATTGACGAATGCCATCCAGCAGTAAACGCCTCTGTCATCGAGAGTCTATAGTAGTCCCATGTCAGTCGTTCTGCGATCTATATATTCAAAGGGGTTAAATAATTCTTTACTAATCCTGATCTTGTTCCCTATAGACGAGTACTTCTGCAATGGATGTTCATTCACCCCGCAGTATAGTACTATATTATAGAATTTCTTTTCATACTCTTCAGTTATTTTCTGGCAAATCACACTTTTACCCGAGTTGCTGCTATGATAATTCGGGACGGATATGCGAATAGATCTATTGCTTCTGCGAAGAAACGAGTTGCTTGCATCTCAAAGGTTCCGATGATGACACTATTCATACGAAGAGAAAGAATGTGTAAAATAAAGGTAGCAAATATTTCATTCACTTAGAATAGACATTACAAACGAATACATTTTATATACACTGAGTAGTCATATTGTAATAAATTTCTTATTTACATAGAACACACAGGTGCGGAGATAAAGGGTGTAAAAAGTAATTAGCAAATATTGTACTTCAAAGAAGGTTCTCGAATCAGAAACTTTTATCGGGGGGTATCACGTTCGAATACGGATGAAGGTAGGGAATTCTATAACAAGCAGGTGAGGGAATACCTAAACGACAGAAATATAAAATTATATAATGTACACCCGAGAGAAATTAAAGCGGCGATAGCTGAAAGAGTTATCAGGACACTTAAAAGTAAAATATATAGTTACTTAACTCACTACAATACAAATAAATACGTTAAAGTGTTGCATGACATCGCTACCAGCTATAATAATACACCACTCAGATGATTACGAGGTGGGCAGACCTCGAATCGCATTCACGCGTTAGTAGACAGACAGGATATAAGCCGCATTTTTGCAGGATATATACAATAAAAAAATAGATCACCGCGGAAAGAACTCGTCAGTTCCCTTTTTGAAGGTTGGTAGTATAGTCCATATCGCAGATGAGGACAGGACTGCATTCTTCAGGAAAGGATATACCGTGCAGAACACTTGCACTTACGATTGATTTAAAAATAGGGAAAGTTGGCGGGAAACACAGTCCTACAGTACATTATTTAGAGGACTTGCAAGGGGGAAGACTATTAAAGGAGTGTTTTATAAAAAAGGGTTAATCCCCGCTAACGTACCGGAGCTCTACATCAATATTTTAAAAAGGAGGAAGAGAGGTAATAGGACACAGTACTACGTTAAGTGGAGCGGGGTACCTGAAACAATTTAATTCCTGGTTGGATGTATCTCGGCTTGTTGGGTATGAGTCATCCATGTATTCTTTTGTACACCTTTTCCAGTGTATTCTTGTATGACTTTGTATTGAATATTAATTCATGTATACCATCCCCCATGTATTTCTGTATGACTTTTGTTACAAAAATAATAACAATTCTATATGTAATCTCATTTACCATTTAACCTCTTTATGCATGGAATATTATGTATCTATACACACATATCATAAAGGACTTGAATAATTTCCCGAAAACTCACGAATTGTATGATGAGCCACGTAAGGGGGAACTCGGATTAGTCAAGGTTGAAACGGGGGCAGGGTTTTTTACCTCTGTAGACTATGAGGAGCTTTGGGGTCAGGGTTGAAATCATGGTTTTTACCTCCCGTAGAGTATGAGGTACTTTGGGGTCAGGGTTGAAATCAGGGTTTTTACCTCCCGTAGTGTATGAGGTACTTTGCGGTCAGGGTTGAAATCAGGTTTTTTTTATCTCCGTAGAGTTTTGCGCGGCGCCGACACGACCGTGGGAAACCTGTGAAATTTCACACATATTTATTATATTCACACCTTTATGGTCAATTTTTACACCTAAAGTTGTGAAAAGTAATTAACACCTCATTAAAAGGTGTGAAAAGTAATTAAAACCTCATTTAAAAGGTGTTGTGAAATTTCACACCTAGGTCCTTATCTCCAGGTAGAAAATCGACTACCTGGGGATCAGCACCTAGGTGTTGAGGGACTATGGGGTTTTTTCCACTACTGTCCATGTATAATTCTCTTCCGTATATTAAGCTTTCTAGGTATCTAACAGTAACTTGCACCGAATGCAGTGCAATGATTGTCTCTCGCTGAGCAGGGCATGTTTTGACTGATAAATGACACATTGACATTCGATTCCCATGCACATCACGATATCGAAAACAAGATAGTGAGGTTGCAAGGCTCAAACTGTTAAGAGTTTAATTTTCTTTTTATCTTTGATATCCTTTTTGTGAGTTCCCAATGTTTTCTGTAAAATCGAACAAATGGAATCGTTCAACTACCATTAACTTAATATTGAAATGATAATATGACGACTATGTTTATGCGATACTAATAGTGATAGGTGTCTCCTATCTACTTAGTAATATATGTCAGTGGTTGTGATATGATGGAAGTTGTTTACGTACATACAGTGTTTCGAGATTAGAGGCCGTTCCTCTACATCATAAACTAAAATAGATATGAACAAAAACAAAAGTAATTCAGAACAGGTATTTATTTAAAATTTCTCTTTGTATTTAATATTTTGTGTGGCCTCCATCTGCCTGTACCACAGCCTGCATTCTTGAGGGGTATTATTTAAGCAAATCACAAAAAAGCCAAGAATCAAACTCCATTTCCCTGAGCACTTCGGTCACCTCTCTTTGCAGGTCGTCGAGGCTTGGTATACCATCAGAGTTCACTCTGCAAGCTTCAACATGATCCTGTGTCTTCTTCAACAGATAACACATTTTCAGGATCTTTGAGGAAAGGAAATACTCCACCAGTAAGCATAATTGCTCTGAAGTATTCACCATTCCATGACTCCTTTTTCTTTGATGATCCACTTTAACCATTTGGCTGTGAAACAGAGAAAAATTCCCAAACATTCAGGAAATTTCACAACTTGGCGATAGCACACGTCATCGCTGATATCATCCAACTTTGCAGCCCAAATGATGTCATTTTTATGATTTAGCTTCCGGACTGTGTAAAGGAAGAATTCATCTGATGCAGCAACATGGAGAGTCAACTTCATCCCAATTTTTAAGAAATGAAGCACATAACCATGCACGATCTTCTCTCTGTTGCTGAGTGATGTTGGGCTTGCTGATAACATGAAATGGCTTGATACCAGATTTTTTCAACTCACGGTATACAGCACTATAACTTCTCTTCTTTCCCATTTTTGTTTCTAGTTCAAGCACCAATTTATGTAAAGACTTACTTGGTCTACCCACTGCCTCTGCTATGATGTCTTTTGACTCCTGAGAAAGGACTTCAGCCCTTCCAAGATTCTCACTCTTTTCGCAATGACAGTCATATGGATTTTTGTTCCAGTTTCTTTTAACAAAGGATTCTTCTCTTTTAATATATTTAGCTATCCAGGAACATGAAATGAAGGATACACCAGCATCCCTGGCCTCTCTGAAGGTCATACCCAAGATTCGGTCAATCCATCTGATTTCCTCCGAGTCGTTAGCCATGGGTGTATCTAACTCCGTTACTCAGTCTGAAAATACAAGAAATGTGAAATGAAAAATATCTTAATAGAAACTTAAGATAATGTACTTGGAGATAGGTTATAGCAGAAAACTTCATAACTTTCCTTTTGTTCTGTGGAGGGGGGGCCTCTAATTTTGAAACACCCGTTACATATCTATACATACTTAAGGTATACAGGAGCTCATACATAAGAGGTTCAGGATGTTCATTGATGCTTCATATATCATGAAATGTTTCGCACATCAACTTTGTGCATCTTCAGCCTGTTAAAAGAGAAATGCATATATTAAAAACTAAATATAAGGATTCACAATAACATTTATGTTAAAATGCAATAAAAATATAAATAGTTAAAAAAGAAAAGAAGAACCACTGAGGTACCAACCACCTAGAATGGAAGGAAAGCAAGGATTGACTTTTGAGAGAGCCAGGTCCAAGATGTTGACTATGCCAGATGTAGAGGTGAAGTTGAGGATCTCATTAAGTCCTGCAGGCAATCTTTGAAATTAAAAAGCAAGTCAATTTTGCATGATTGTTTGAGATGAGTTTAATTTTGAGACAAGGAATTTCTTGTTCT
>NC_087205.1:76812912-76834503 GCF_015104395.2 Macrobrachium nipponense
GCTGCAACAATCACGCAGGGTGTAACACGAGTGTATGCAAATATATTGGGGAATAATAGAAAAAAACGAGTAATTTTGAGCACAAAATGTTCTATAAACTTATGCATTCTAAGGCTTTGTTTATCGGTGGTGCGGGGAATTGTAAAATGACCGTCTTTATTAATGCTACTTTAACGCGATGAAGTTAAAGTTAAAACAAGGAAGTCGGAGTAAGCGTCGGGGAACCAATCAATGTATTCGGCCTGAGATATGAGGGGGGGGGGGGGGGGGGCGTTGTGGTTTGGTGGAGCCCCATAGGTGGAGTAATGAAAGCGATTAGCTCGATGTGAATAAAATAGTGTTTAGGTTTTGAAAGAAAAAATATGCATGCAAATCATTGAATCAATTTCCATCCAATGTCCAGGTGGTATTCACTGGACATCGATAAAAAAACAGAAAAAGTAAACAGTAAACCTAAGACTGAATCTCCCATTGATCAAAGGTAGGACTTGCTTATTCAGTTAGACACCCTATCAAAGAATTCAAGGTGGTATTTTTTAAAAAATATCTTCCCTCTCCATCTAAAGGTAATTCATCAGACACCAAGGTCATAGGGGCGTAGCACCAAAGTCAAAGATTCCTGGTTCAAAACAATATCGTGACGAACAGCGCTAGAATTCAACGTTTCTCAAATGAATGGCTGTTTCAACAACATTTACACTACTGTATTGTCTTGCCTTCTTGTTGTGGTTTGCTTCGAGAAGCTCCACTTTTAGGGGCGACCATTTTCCTAAACTTTGGTGCTCTCTAAACCAACTTTGGTTCGTCCATAGTAGGGGGAAAAAACCCCATAGTCCTAAAACACATAGGGGTGCTAATCCCCAGGCTAGTCGTTTTTTGTTTCTACCTATAGATAAAGTTAACCTAGGGCGTGAAACAATTTTCACACCTTTCTCAATGAGGTCTGTTAATTACTTTTCAACACCTTTTAAATGAGGTGTTAACTTACTTTTCAACACCTTTAGGTATGAAAATTGGACCAATAAAGGTGGGTGAATATAACAAACAAAAAAAATATGTGTAAAAATTTGTCACAGGTTTCCCACCGGTTGTTGCGCAAAACTCTAAGGAGCTAAAAACCCTGATTTGCAACCCTGACTTCCCCCAAACCCAAAGTACCGTCAGTACTCTATGGGGAATGTAAAAAAACCAACCCTGATTCAACCCTGATCCCAAAAGCTACCTCAATACTCTAAAGGAGGTAAAAACCCTGATTTCAACCCTGACCCCCAAAGTACCTCATACTCTACAGGAGGTAAAAACCTCGATTTCAACCCTGACCCCAAAGTTACCTCATACTCTACGGGAGGTAAAAACTCTGATTTCAACCCTGAACCCCAAAGCTCCTCCACTAGTCTAACAGAGGTAAAAAAAAAAAAACTTGCCCCTCGTTTCAACCTTGGACTAATCCGGAGGACGTTCCCCCTTACGTAGCTCATCATACAATTCGTTGAGTACCAAACATCTGCGGGCGAATATTTCCTTCAAATAAAAACCTCTAATTAAATGGCCCTAACGTGTTCTTTCTAAAAGATCTTTTTAATTCTCTAGTTATCCAGTCCGTTTTCACCCTCTAACGTTCCACACTGAATTATCCTATCTGAATCAATTGTAGAATTACCTTTCGTGTCCCCAAAAAGCCTTACTATTGTGAGGCTTTTGCCACTGGCTCTGCCAATCTAAATTGTTACCTTCCTCGGAAATTTTGACATGGCAGTGGGATCAGTTCAATCCTCCCGGTCGTGAAACTAAAACAAAATATATCTTCCCCCTTTTCCCCCCCCTTTTAAAATTAAAGCATTTGTAAGTGATAAGGTTTGTTTCATGTCCTCGTTAAACAGGGAATGATTTAGTAAATTTATTACTTAACTCGCAGTGTTCAAAATATAATCTGTTCCTGGCATATTCTCCCTGTAAAATCAAATTAGGTGTGAAATTTCAACAGGTTTTCCATGGCGTTTGTGTCGGCCACCAATGCAAAAACTTCTACGGAGTTGATCATTGTTTTCATGCCCGACCACGAGTAGCTGTCTGCGTTCTGACTAAGATAATTGTGTTGATTCTCCCTGGAATCGTAACTCGTTGGCATATTTTATGTATGTGTCCCTTTGTAATAGCGATAGGTATATTTACTTTAACTCGCCAGTTCTTCGAAACAATAATAACCCGCTTCCTTGGCCTATTCTCCTGAAAAAATTTTTCTTCAATATCAACCAAGCCAATTGCTAACTTCTTGGGAATACACGCTTCAAATGCTATGATCTTTTCGATTAATGTAGATGATTCATTCCATTTTCCTATTGTATAACGTTTTATACTGATAAAGCCCTCATTCAAAAGCCGACATGGTGTTATAGTGCGGGGTAAACCATGGTAATCCATAATTTTGCTTTCCTCCACCACATTCAATTGGTTGTTGAACTGTCCATTTTCTATCTTATGCCCAAAATCCCAGCTGTTTATTAGCCATTTCTAACCTAATTCTCAAAATACCAACGAATCTAGTAAATACCATGTCAATACTCGCTAGAATCAAGGGGCAATTGATTGCTTGTGATTGTGTATTATATCTGGCGTCAAAACAACATCTCGGGTAATTGACAACCTTTTTTTTTGAAATAAACTTTAAATAGAAAACAAATTAAAATTTTTTATTTTTTAAAAATTTCATATAAAAATATCAAATAAACCTATAAAAATTTTCTTGTCATCTATATAAGTTCTTGACATAGACAATCTATGTAAAATTTAAATTTTGGTTGGTTGCGGAGGGGCCTGCCTCCCTCATAATAGATATATAACTGTTTCCGATATTACAATCCTTTTCAAGGAATTGTAGCTAGGATAAAATTACCTGACCTCTGTCAAATGTTTCCCACAGGTCAAGGGGCAGAGAGCAGTTCTCGCAAAACGGGGAGGATTTTCACGAGACATCAAGAACCCAATGTGTAAATTCTTGTATGTGCCAATCCCTCAATCTGCACAACATCGTTTTCTTGTCTCCTTGGCATATTCGGATGTGACCAAGGAGACACTGATGACGTGATGCTACGCTTTTTTTTATTAGTTAAAATATCCTACCACTGGGACTGCCAACATTTTTTAACTCTCTGACCTACTAGAGGATACAAATCCCAATATGGTAGTAGGCATCTTGTGGGTTCTGGGGAGCTGACCGCAGACTTTGCAAGTTGGTCAGAACTTTATTTCTTTCCCTCTTCTTTTTATTAAAAGCAGCCATTCCAATATATCTAAAATCAGAGGGTTTAAAGGGTTAAAAGATTCCAGTGACTGAAGAACACTTCTTGAGGCACAATATATAATAAGATTATTTTCCTTCCGAATTAAAACTTCCTTTAAAGCCTTTAAAATTCCATATAATTCTGCTGTAAAAATCGATGCAGCAGATGATAACCTGCCACTTCTCTCTACATCAGGGAAGGCTACACCAAAGCCGATGCCTGCATCTGACTTTGAGCCATCCGTAAAAACTGCAGTGAAGTCATCATGTTGCATGGAATGTTCTAAAAATATTGACCGCATGGCCTCACTGGACAATTCTGTCTTGGTAAAATTAAAATATCTACAAAATTTTACCTCTGGAAAGTTCCAGGGGGGACTAACTGAATATTTTGCTGGTAAAATTTCGATTCTTGGCATATTTAATTCACGGACAATAAAATTTACTCTAAAAGCAAATGGATGAGGTTGCTTGGGGTGATTTTCATAAAACTGCCAATGCCTTTCATTTCTCATACAAATGCTGGTTAAAGACTTAGGTAGCCTCTGGAATCTATACCAGCTCCGAACCAGCAGACACTTGTAATGAAGATCCAGTGGCACCTCATCAGCATCTACAAGCATGCTCTCGGTGGGAGATGATTTAAATGCTCCTGTACATAATTGTATTCCTCCATGATGAATTGAGTTGAGCATTTTAAGGCTATTTGGCTTTGCAGAAGTGTACACCTCACACCCATAACTTAATTTTGAAAAGACCAAGGCTTTATATAATCTCCACATCTGAGTTCAGTCTGCACCCCACGAAGTGTGAAACAGGACTTTCAGCAAATTCATTGCTTTCAAGCATTTTGCCTTAAAATATTTCAGAAGTGGAATCCAAGTCAGCTTGCTATCAAAAATCAAACAAGAAACCTGTTTCACAACACATGGAAGTACTCTGCCTATGAATGAATAGATCGTGATCAGGGTGGATTCCCCTTATACACAAAAGTGCATAGTTATCGTTTTACTGGCAAGAAAATCTAAAACCATTAACCTCAGCCCATCTACTCATCATATCAATGCAGATGCTACAAAGGAAATTGACAGGTCATCAACAAATAGGGTATATGTTATATCTGGGGAATTATTTTAGAAACCCCATTGATTACCAAGGCGAACAAGGTTACACTTAAAACACTTCCTGTGTACTCCTTCTTCTTGATTGAAACACATCTGACAATGTTGCTCCAACCTGAACCTGAAAATATCCTATTTTAAAAAAAAGCCTTAATAAAGAGGGGCAAATTGCCTCTCAGGTTACCTTCATAAAGGACCCTCAATATGCCATATCTCCATGTTGTATCATAAGCCTTCTCTAGATCAAAGAAAACGGTGATGTGATGCTGTTTGTTGGCAAAAGCTTCACATATTGAAGATTCCATTCGTACCAATACATCAGTTGTGGAGTGCATACTCCGAAAACCACACTGAGCAGGCGAAAGGTATTTACCTCTTTCCAAGTACCACATCAATCGTGTGTTCACCATTTTTTCCATGATCTTACACAAAACACGATGTCAATGCAATAGAACGATAATTTTCTGTCTTGAACGGATCTTTTCCAGGTTTCACAAATGGCAGTAATTTTCAAACTTCTCCAAAGCTTCGGGAAGATATGTTCTCGGTAAATTCTGTATTTAGGCTTAATATAAAAAGTGTGGTATTTTCAGGAGTATGCTTAATCATTGAATATGTTATATCATCCAGTCCAGGAGCTGATTCATTACATTTATTCAAGGCTGATTCAAATTCTCTAATAGTAAAAGGAGCATTGTACTGCTCATGTCTCGAGGTATAAAATAAAATCAATTTCGACCTGTTCCATTATCCATCTTTGAGCTGAATAGGGTCTATCATCATTTTTCTTCGCAACATTAGCAAAATGATTAGCAAATTCATTTGCCACTAACTGGGGGTTTGCTACCTCGCAACCATTGACCTTGATAACTGGAGGTTGACAAGGAGTGAACTTGCCTGCTATTTTTCTAACTCTCTTCCAAACTAGAGTCAGAGGAGTTTTTGAATTTAGTGAAGATATGAATATTGTCCAAGATTCTTTTCGTGCTTTTTTTATTTCCATGCGAAAATGAGCTCTCGCTTTTCGAAATTCTACACGATAATACTTACATTTTCATCTGCGGTATCTGGTGAAGGCAGATCTCATAGTTCTATTAGTTTCCTGGCATTTATGAAATCCACCAGGGAACTGGTCGTGGACAAATTTGCCCGAAGTCCTAGGTATAGACTGAAGACCAGCTGAGAACATTATTGTATTCAAAAAGTCAAGAGCGTCATCTACACAGGGAAAGTCATCAGCAGTCATCTATTGAGCTGTGCTCCTGGAATGTTGACCAATCAGCTTTACCAATGTTCCATTTGGGTAGCCTTGAAGATGGAGGACTTGATGCTACACTCACCACTATTGGAAAATGGTCACTAGTTAAATCTATCATTTATAGCTTTCCAAGTAAAGTCAATAAGACAGTCATCACTACATATAGATAAATCAATTGCTGATAACGTGCCTGTTTGAACATGAAAATGCGTAGACTCCCCAGAGTTGAGGAATCCCCACATCTCTTCTATGATGGAACCTAAGCACCTTCCCTTGATTGGTGATGATGTCACCCCAAAGAGGGTTTCTGCTATTCAAATCTCCCAAAATAACAAAAGGACGTGGTAACTGTTGAATAAGAGATTTAAATTCATTGATGGGGAAGGCTTCGTTAGGTGGTAGATAGAGAGAGCATACTGTATATTTTCTTGCAAATGGATCTGCACCAACCAATCACTCGCAATGCTGATTGAATAATAATAGCATTTTGTGTGTCATTTCGAACATACAAAACAACACCACCATGGCTTTCAATATTTAAATTATAGGTGGTAGTGATAGGATGTCTACTCTTGTGGGTGGGGGCACATAGTATTACCAATCATGGTCTCCTGTGAGCTATACAAAACAGGAGACCACTTTTGATATGAGCAGCCTTAATTTTCTTCCCATTTAGCTCTTAATCCCTAGCAGTTCCACTGGAGAAAATTAATGAATTTTACTTTCCTTTAGAGGCTGTTACATTAGAGCCTCTTTTAAGAGCTTTCAGCTTACAACCTTGCTCTTTTTTTCTGGAAGGAGACCGATTGTTTAGGGCTGCCTCCTTTTTAGAGGGTTATCAGTCTCAGGAAAAACTACAGACAAAGCTGGTTGTCGCCTGAGGAGGGGTGTGAGGATTGGACATTGGTGCATCTCAAAGCATTTACAGCTAGTACAGCCTCCAGAGAGGAGAGTGCCAGGTATACCCGACACAGCCTCCACAGAGAAAGGTGTACCAGAAATCACTGGTTCTGCTTCCATAGAAGCAATGGTGCCAGAAACCACTGGCACTGCCTCCAAAGAGGCGGGAGTGCCAGAATCAACTGGCACCACCTCCGAATAGGCAGGAGTACCAGAAATCACTGGCACGGCCTCCAAGGAGGCAGGAGCACCAGAAATCACTGGTGCAGCCTCCGGAGAGACAAGAGCATCAGAAATCACTGGCGCAGCCTCCGAAGAGGAAGGAGCGCCAGCAACAATTGGCGCCGCCTCCAAAGAGGCACAAGTAAGGGTCATTACCGGTTTCTTATTAAATTATCCTTATTAACATTTATATTTCTCTTTCGGTTGGCAGCGACACTGGAAGAGGATATTCCTGGTCTAATATATTGATTCAATACTCTCTCTTTTTGCCTCCTAAATGTGATATGTTCTGTTGCCCTTAAAGTTTGAATCTCTTTTTCATGATGTATACATCACAATTAAGAAGATGATGGATGATTTTCTCCACAATGTATACATCTGGCTTGATTATTACAAATGCCATGCTCTGGTTCACTGCATTTGACATAAGTGGCTGGCTTGCCTTGCAGTTTCTGTCTACAGGACCCTAACATATATCCGAATTCTTGACAATGGAAACATCTCCTCGGTCTTGGGATATATTGTTTAAGCTTGAAACGTAGCCAGGCTGCTTTTACTACAGTAGGTAATCGAGTAGAATTAAAGACTCCATTTACCTTCTTCTTCATTCACTCAACTCTTATACACCTTGATCTTTTAGTTCCTCTACAAGTTTTTGTTTTTCTTCGGCGTGCGTCATCAGTTGGGGAGCATATATCATTCCCTTGGAGTGATTCCAAAAAGCATGAGCTGCACATTGTACTTTGACTCCTAACAGGTGTGATAATATTTTCAGTTTTTCAGTCTCTTTGGCTGAGGTAGATTCCACCGTCAGCTTTCCTCTACCTTCATGAGAAATCTTAGGCTCTCGGCCACAACTCTTCACAATGTCTCGATATACAGCAAAAATATCATAACCATCTTCTTCCAAATTTAAAGTTAAATACTTTTCATAAGACTTTTCAAATATTCCAGGTCCAATTTCAAACAAGTCTCTGCTTAATTTCCCTTTATTCTGTACAGGAGCATAGGGTTTCAGTGTAATTACACTGGAAGGTTTTTTGGATTTTTCCAGAGGAAGGTTTGTCAGGGAGGTTCCAGTAGTCGTTAACTGTGCCAATTTACCGCCATCAAAGGGTCCAGGGGTACTTGTATCTTTATTTTCCGATTTCATAAAGTACTAAGTAAAAATATATATATATATAAACAAACCTGAAAACCTTAAAAAGATATCATCAGCCTTTCATGGATTTTATTCTTCCACTAATGGCACAAGTGAGAACCGACTCCCAAATGTCCGCGTCCCTACCCTACCCCACAGGGGATCAAGGAGCAAGGGGAAGTAGATATATATACCAAGTGATTTAGGAGTCGCCTTGACACTCCTTTCCCACCTGGCAGTTTCCTGGAAGGTATTTGCCGTGAATGCTCTAATTTACCAAACGTCCCATTATCATCGTCATTAAACAATCCACTCCGTCCTAACATAGTCATCGCAATGGGGTTTATATTTTTTAACAGTTTAATATAAGATTGATAGTGAAATATCGGACAAGATTCCACCAACATCTCATTTAAAAATATGGATACGGATTTGAAACGTGTTACTTATTCCATTGACAAACGCTTCCCTACCTTCATCCGTATTCAAATGTGATATCCTATACCCCCGAAAAAAGCTTCTGAATCGAGAACCTTCTTTAACATCCATTGCATAGTATCCCCATTCTTTTTCTTTAGAGGAATAACCTGTAAATACCTCGAAAACTGATCGATGACTATTAATAGATATTTATAACCTTCGTTATAAGGGGCGAGTTTAGACATGTCAGCCAGATCACTGCTAACGGTGACCTGAGGTTTCGGGGATATCACCTTTCTTCGAAGGAATTTCTTCAGTGTAACTTTATGTAAAGCATAAGAGGGTTGACTCTTTAGGTAATTTTTTGACACCATAGCTAAATAATATATTTATGTCGCTAAAACTGTCGGGGTATTCAACATTTTCATATATCTTCTTCAATACCTGCAGCTGCTTCTTAGTCACCACTGTTGATAAATAATTTGATATTCGGTTTTACCCGTCATATTACTCCTTAGCTGTAAGCTATCAGGTGCGAGGTCAACCAGTAGATAACCGTACTACTGGATACAAGATAATGCCTTTTTATATATCTCGGAGATTTCGCCACCCTTTTGATGTCCGATTAACTGACCGACCAAAGTTTCATTTTGAACTATGTCTCTATTCTTCATTAGATTGTGATGGTAGCAGTTGAGACTGACATTTCTACTGAGTTTACCCGGATGGAATACATTCTACGTTATGAACACGACGGAGATTGACGAATGCCATCCAGCAGTAAACGCCTCTGTCATCGAGAGTCTATAGTAGTCCCATGTCAGTCGTTCCGCGATCTATATATTCAAAGGGGTTTAATAATTCTTTACTAATCCTGATCTTGTTCCCTATAGACGAGTACTTCTGCAATGGATGTTTATTCACCCCGCAGTATAGTACTATATTATAGAATTTCTTTTCATACTCTTCAGTTATTTTCTGGCAAATCACACTTTTACCCGAGTTGCTGCTATGATAATTCGGGACGGATATGCGAATAGATCTATTGCTTCTGCGAAGAAACGAGTTGCTTGCATCTCAAAGGTTCCGATGATGACACTATTCATACGAAGAGAAAGAATGTGTAAAATAAAGGTAGCAAATATTTCATTCACTTAGAATAGACATTACAAACGAATACATTTTATATACACTGAGTAGTCATATTGTAATAAATTTCTTATTTACATAGAACACACAGGTGCGGAGATAAAGGGTGTAAAAAGTAATTAGCAAATATTGTACTTCAAAGAAGGTTCTCGAATCAGAAACTTTTATCGGGGGGTATCACGTTCGAATACGGATGAAGGTAGGGAATTCTATAACAAGCAGGTGAGGGAATACCTAAACGACAGAAATATAAAATTAAAGAAGAGAAATTAAAGCGGCGATAGCTGAAAGAGTTATCAGGACACTTAAAAGTAAAATATATAGTTACTTAACTCACAACAATACAAATAAATACGTTAAAGTGTTGCATGACATCGCTACCAGCTATAATAATACACCACTCAGATGATTACGAGGTGGGCAGACCTCGAATCGCATTCACGCGTTAGTAGACAGATAGGATATAAGCCGGATTTTTGCAGGATATATACAATAAAAAAATAGATCACCGCGGAAAGAACTCGTCAGTTCCCTTTTTGAAGGTTGGTAGTATAGTCCATATCGCAGATGAGGACAGGACTGCATTCTTCAGGAAAGGATATACCGTGCAGAACACTTGCACTTACGATTGATTTAAAAATAGGGAAAGTTGGCGGGAAACACAGTCCTACAGTACATTATTTAGAGGACTTGCAAGGGGGAAGACTATTAAAGGAGTGTTTTATAAAAAAGGGTTAATCCCCGCTAACGTACCGGAGCTCTACATCAATATTTTAAAAAGGAGGAAGAGAGGTAATAGGACACAGTACTACGTTAAGTGGAGCGGGGTACCTGAAACAATTTAATTCCTGGTTGGATGAATCTGGCTTGTGGGTATGAGTCATCCATGTATTCTGTGTACACCTTTTCCAGTGTATTCTTGTATGACTTTGTATTGAATATTAATTCATGTATACCATCCCCCATGTATTTCTGTATGACTTTTGTTACAAAAATAATAACAATTCTATATGTAATCTCATTTACCATTTAACCTCTTTATGCATGGAATATTATGTATCTATACACACATATCATAAAGGACTTGAGTAATTTCCCGAAAACTCACGAATTGTATGATGAGCCACGTAAGGGGGAACTCGGATTAGTCAAGGTTGAAACAAGGGCAGGGTTTTTTACCTCTGTAGACTATGAGGAGCTTTGGGGTCAGGGTTGAAATCATGGTTTTTACCTCCCGTAGAGTATGAGGTACTTTGGGGTCAGGGTTGAAATCAGGGTTTTTACCTCCCGTAGTGTATAAGGTACTTTGCGGTCAGGGTTGAAATCAGGGTTTTTTATCTCCGTAGAGTTTTGCGCGGCGCCGACACGACCGTGGGAAACCTGTGAAATTTCACACATAGTTATTATATTCACACCTTTATGGTCAATTTTTATACCTAAAGGTGTGAAAAGTAATTAACACCTCATTAAAAGATGTGAAAAGTAATTAAAACCTCATTTAAAGGTGTGAAATTTCACACCTAGGTCCTTATCTCCAGGTAGAAAATCGACTACCTGGGGATCAGCACCTAGGTGTTGAGGGACTATGGGGTTTTTTCCACTACTGTCCATGTATAATTCTCTTCCGTATATTAAGCTTTCTAGGTATCTAACAGTAACTTGCACCAAATGCAGTGCAATGATTGTCTCTCGCTGAGCAGGGCATGTTTTGACTGATAAATGACACATTGACATTCGATTCCCATGCACATCACGACATCGAAAACAAGATAGTGAGGTTGCAAGGCTCAAACTGTTAAGAGTTTAATTTTCTTTTTATCTTTGATAATCTTTTTGTGAGTTCCCAATGTATTCTGTAAAATCGAACAAATGGAATCGTTCAACTACCATCAACTTAATATTGAAATGATAATATGACGACTATGTTTATGCGATACTAATAGTGATAGGTGTCTCCTATCTACTTAGTAATATATGTCAGTGGTTGTGATATGATGGAAGTTGTTTACGTACATACAGTGTTTCGAGATTAGAGGCCGCCCCTCTACAGCATAAACTAAATTAGATATGAACAAAAACAAAAGTAATTCAGAACAGGTATTTATTTAAAATTTCTCTTTGTATTTAATATTTTGTGTGGCCTCCATCTGCCTGTACCACAGCCTGCATTCTTGAGGGGTATTATTTAAGCAAATCACAAAAAAGCCAAGACTCAAACTCCATTTCCCTGAGCACTTCAGTCACCTCTCTTCGCAGGTCGTCGAGGCTTGGTATACCATCATAGTTCACTCTGCAAGCTTCAACATGATCCTGTCTGTGTCTTCTTCAACAGATAACACATTTTCAGGATCTTTGAGGAAAGGAAATACTCCACCAGTAAGCATAATTGCTCTGAAGTATTCACCATTCCATGACTCCTTTTTCTTTGATGATCCACTTTAACCATTTGGCTGTGAAACAGAGAAAAATTCCCAAACATTCAGGAAATTTTACAACTTGGCGATAGCACACGTCTATTCAATTTTTTTTTTTTTTTTTTTACTTGCAATATTTCTGTTCCAATATTGAATATTTATTTCATAAAAGAACAGAAACAACGGCGTCATCACACTGAAAGTTCATTGTCAAACTGCTAGAAACATAATTTGACAGTTTCACGACACTTCGTTGGCTCATCGGTGTGGATATTTTGGATAGGTCACATTCACCTTCTGATGGTCATGAGGGCTTTTGTTTATGAAACACTAAAAAAATCATTGACAAATGTTTATCCAGACATTCATAACCTAGAAGACACCATGATTTTTCTTTTGAAGATTAGAGTACATTCCCGTTGTATGGAACCACAAATAAAGACATTTGTAAGAAAAATCTTCAATCTGATACCTTGACCGACTTGCTACGTTCCTACCAGACTTTCTTTCGTTTTAATAGAATTTCAGTTTTTAGCTGCTTCTGCTATAAACTGAAGTAGCTTCTGTAGTCACTCACAACATTTTAGGACGAAGTAGTAATCCATACTCGTACTAAGGAGTTCAATACTTAAGTTGTATTTTTCAGTACCATAAAGACGCACATGTACATACTAGGTTATCTGGTGCTTAATACAATGTCTACCTTCCAGGCCCTTATTTTATTGCGGACCTTGTCAAGAAGAATCAAACGGAATTCGTTTGGGGAGATGGAACAACTGACCATGTTACGCCTGGAAAAATATTTCAGAACGACGTTGTTGAATTTAATCTATTCATACTAATTGATAAACAGCTTGATGACGCAAAATTAAGTCATGAACCCTTTCGAGCGCTTTGCCAAGCAAACCCATTAGGTACAGAATGGTAAAAGTTGCTCTGTATTAATGCATATCCCAAGAAACCACGAACCACTGTCCTGAGACAGCTTGCGTGAATATCTAATAAAGGCAGCGCTTACGAACAGAATTCGACTATAAAGGGAACAAACTCATAATGATTTGGCTGATAATGCAATGGACTATTTGATCCACAATAACTACGGATAATATCCTTGAGACTTTGGCGACTATGAATTTCTAATTTCTAATATTGGCGAATTCAGAGGATATCCACATTAATTAACACAAAATATTCAGAGATGAAGGAGAAAAGAAGAATTAAGTGACAATACCAAAGATGGAATTTTAGAGCAACTTATCAAAGGATGAAAATTAAGAGTATTGACAACAAGGATGAAAAAAGCTTAGCTTTATTTATTTTTAATTCAAGAAGCGTCAGATTTCAATCTACCCTTGACACGCAAATGCACTCATTAATTTTCAGATCACTCAATATATCTCTGCTGCATAATGCAATTTCCACCAAAAATGAAAATTGAAAGCTTCTTGCCTTGCTGGAGAAACTTTTTCAAGTTCTCACAGTATTTCTGCAACTAAACTTAAATGTTGTTATAAAAAGCTAGTTCTTCACGTAATATGTTCAAATCTCATAATAAACAATATCAACCTTTTATACTCTATTCATACCCTTCCAAAATATATCACTGAGCTAATACCAAGAATAACAAAATCCTTTAGTAAAATCTAACATTTTTGTCCACTTCAGTGCCATTTGATATGTATAATTTAATTTCAACTTCCTTAGCTGTCACAGTCCCTAACAGAGAATCTTAATATGTTTCCTGGACATCTAAACAGCCAACCGGGATATGAACGTCTCACCATAAAGGAGAGAAGCTCCCTCTTTCACTGGCACTTTTTCTCTCCAAGACACTAAACCCACTTCTTGCGCATCTACGAACAGACTATAGCTATTATGCTTTGTTTTAAAGATGAGAAGGTGGCAAACGCCTGCAGTCATAGAGAAAATTGGTCAATTAAGAAGCAACCAGAAGGTACCACTTATAAGGAATATGAGAAAAATGTAACAACCAGCATCGTGTATCAATGAAAATGACCAAAAGTTTTAACATGACGAACTTACACGTTTAACTCGGCATAAAGTGACTATGAGGTTTGGCCATCAACTTAGCAAACAAACAGAAAATGAAAGCATTCATAAAACGCACGCCTTTCTCATTCAACGTTAAAACCTTATAAGGGCACATATTTTCCGATCATTCACGGTTAGTTGTTCGTATCCAAACGTACTTTTTTGCAGTAATGATGATTAAATTTGGTCATAATTCTATGGGCATAAAGTCTTTTGCTTTCTTCAGCTCAGAACAGTTTAAGAATGGCTGAACAATTTCTGTAGCAAAATTTCCTTCCTTTCCAAAAGTCACATTCTATTCTGTCACTCCCTTAATTTAAGAGTCACTAGGTTCACGTTTGCCAAAATTTTCTTTAAAATTCCCACATAACACACTGCGAAATTTCATATCGTTTTATAGTAAAGTGTTATATCTATGTACTATGTGAGCTGCTCAAAAACTGATTGACGTCTAATAGTAAAGGTACTAAAAATATCAAGATGCACCACCAAATGTGTTAATCTTGTTATGGACCTGTACCAACGGTATTCAAGAGTGAAACAAATGATCCTTACTGTCGCAAAAAACTGGTGCACGAGTTTTTCGTGACGTAATCCCGCCCGTCCATTTTCATATAATCCTACTGCCATTAGATTTCCCGCTTTTCAATGTAAGGATGGTTCTTTCTTGTCAGTTCACATTTATTAGTCCTCGCCTCATCCGCCCCCCTCCCCCCACCCCTGGATTAATGACAGAATTCTTATTGTTACGTAAATTTTCTAAGAAACAGAAGAATGCTTCTCTTTGAGGTGGAAAAATTACCAGTAAATTGACTAACCCGATCGTCAGGGTATAAAAGGCGAGTGCATTCACCACATATCCTTTTCCTTCTAATTAACTCAGTTCAAGTCAGTAGCTCTTCCGGGGCCGTGAACGGGGTGCACGAGCTAGACCTATCCATGAGGGAAGTTGTGAGCGACGCCATTATTATGTACAGTAAGTGATAGTTCTTTCCTTTAGCCATCATTGGGCTAATTGATCTATACCTTTGCTGTCATTATATAATCAACTTTCGGGAATGGGTCCTAGTGATTTTTCTGGGTGATTTTTCGTTTTTTGTGGTCGCGTGGCCACGTTAAATTCATGTAAATCTGGGTGCTGTGGCACTTAACTTCATGCATCAATGCTTTGTTTCTTTGTTGACGTTAATAAATTCTAGTTTTGTAATGAAATTGTTAAAATCCTCTGTGTTTACCATTCGAGTTGTCCTTGTACACGGGCTGGAACCTGTCCCTTAAAGTAGGGCTATCAAACCTCCCTCCATCTGGCACGAACCTGAAAACAGTCGCAATAACATTCACGAGATTTTCGTCTTTCGAACTGGGTAGCCCTAAGGATCCAGTCCCTGAGCAACGGCAGCTCGATTATGGTATTCAATGTTTTAGTTTTGGGTCACTCGCAACAACCCTCAAACCCTTTGGGTAATGAAAATGCAAAAGTTACCATAGGCTAGGTGATCTGCAACAGAACCTAGTTTGTTTTTTTGCCCACGTTATGGGCTATTTATATGCAAGAGCATGTACCAGTGCAAGACTACCATAAACGTTGTGTTGATGTTCATGCACGAGGCATATGTTCAGCCGTATTTCTTTGTTACATTAGATTAATCTGCAGCGAGCGGGCGGAAGAAGTGATCAGGAATTCATTTACGTAACGTTAATGGTGACGTCATTTCCTTTGTAGCATTTGGAATTGATTGAGGAACTCAAAATGGCGGCCACCTCCATAACGCAAATCGATTCCCTTGTAGGCCTAACCACCACGATCAGTCATGCCAGTACAAATCTCGCAAGCTCATTAACTGAGAATGTTTATCAGAATTTGTTAGACAGAATTCAATCAGACGAGAAACAGTTGCGAACATCGTACATGTCACACACAGGCAAATTAGGGTCATTACTCTGAAGTCATTAATTTTCTGGAAGATGCAGACCAAGTTGTAACCTTGTTATTGAGTCGTATCAGCACGTTTACTAGTGTAGCATAGCCAACAACACGTTTACCACGTCACAAAGAGCAACCCCTGCCCACGTTTAAAGGCGAAAAAAAAAAAAACGAATTTGCCACATTTACTGAACTGCTTGATGCCCATGTGCATAGTACACCTGATCTAGACGATGTTGCTAAGCATACCTATTTGTTAGGTTCATAAGAAGGTGAGCCACTCAAGATCGTTCAATCCTTGAGCATAACAGCTTCAAACTACCAAGTTGCACGTGATTTGGTTGAGAAGTATTATGGCAACCAGCAGCAGACACTAGTCATTCTACACAAAAGGCTAGCCGATCTTTTTGTCCCCAAGTACAATTATGTTGCCTAAAAATTCCCGCATAGAACTAACTGTTTTAATTGAACAAATCAAACGTTTGAACGGATCCCCATTAGATCACCGCATGTTATTAAATCTTATCAACCAGAAGTTGTCACAAGGACAAGTCTATTCCAAGGTAGTTGATTAGCTGCATAAATGTGTAAAATTGAACGAGTTGTTAGAAGCACTAGATTTCATTATAAGATCAATGGAAGATGATGCATTGCAGAGGGAAGAGGAATTGTCAACCGCCCTTAAGAAGGGATCCGAAATGAAAACTAACCGTGCAACCACTTGCCCATTCTGCAATGGCAATCACACTGCGTGGTGGCTAAAAAATGTCCGTTAATTTTGAATAAGAAATGTTTCAACTGCCTAGCACCCGGTCAAGCCAGTAGGCAATGTAACATAAAATATACTTGTAATTTATGTGATGGACGTCATCACAGTTTGATTTGTGAGAAAGACAATGTGCAACCCAGATCCATTGCACCCACCAACAACCCCAGTTATCATTCCTCCTCAAAAACATCACAAGTAGTCTTGCCGCCTGTGAAGAACCCAGGCACCAACCAAAGGGTAAGTCAAAGAATGCAGCCAAAAGCCAAAGATGAGAAACCTTGTGTAACTGCAAAGATAGTTAAGGATGAGACTTTGACCGAGTTGCCGGCTACCCTATTACCAACCACTACAGCTACTGTGTATTCACATACCAAACCCCCTTTCCACCACAGTATTTTTGGACACCAGTAGACAACGCAGTTTCATCTCGAGTTGGCTTGCGAAGAAGTTAGGATTGCCAGTTATTAAATGCATTTCACTGAATATTGCACCGTTCAGCTTGCAGATTGTACAAGGTGAGTACGATGTCATTTCATGTAGAATACACATGGGTGCCACAGTAATCCACACTAAACTCGTTGTTCATGATGATGTAAACACTCCCATTCATAATGTTGGCCTTTGTAATGTAAAAGCGCATATACAACACAAAGGTTGCGCTATGGCTGATGATAAAATTAATAGTGATCTTCTTACCAACATTAATATCCTGGTTGGGGCAGTTTATTTTAGCTTGTTTGTCCCTTGTATGGACAAGATTGATGGAATGTGTTTTTTGTGATGCATAATGGTGTAACGCCATATGGTCGCGTACCACAGTGGGCCCTGTAAGGGATAAACGCATGTGTTGTTCGCCCAATATAAGTTTGTCGAGCCACCCCAGAGATCGATACTGATATGTGATGTAGATTGGATACCGTAGGCATCGCTCCCCAGGAACAGTACACCCACCTCAGATCATTCTGCTATGAATAAAGTCCAGAATAACATTGTAAGTACCGAACAAGGGTACCAAGTAACCTTACCGTTCCACAGGCCAGAACGCCCAGATACAAATTATCGTAATGCATTTGCTCAATTGAACGTGTTAGAGATGCAATTTGTGAAAGACCCTGAGTACCGAAGAGACTATGAGAACGTCCTTCAGACATATCTCGAAGCTGGGTTCATTTCTAAAGTCACTGATTCAAAGATTGAAGGATATTACTCTAAAGTCAAGGGAGAACTGTCATTAAATTATTGCCTTTATCCAGGTCCCAACTTAGTTGAAATGCTAAATGATTTGCTCCTTAAGTTTCGACGGGATCCCTATGTGTTAGTATCAGACATATCAAAAGCTTTCCACTGAGTATTGCTACATACCGATAATACTAAAACCCATCTCCGCAAGCGGGGCCAGGAAGATATCATTAAATCCTCCTATGTCAATAATTACCTTAAGACATTTGTAGCCAGGGAACCAATGGAAAGAGATTATTGCCAGGTCAAATCTTTGCTAGAGGCCCACATGCTTTTAACGGGGTGGGCAAGTAATTGTAGGGAGTTTGATCAGCAGACTGGTTGCAAGGAACCCGATGAAGTCAATGTTTTGGGAATGAGTTGGGATAAAAGGGAAGATAGGTTAAGTTTAAGGGCTAAGAAAGTCCAGAGCTGTAGAAGTAGTTCCAATCATCTTACCAAATGCAAGTTACTGTTCCTTTTGGTAGCAAATTTTGACTCCTTAGGGCTAGTCAGTCCCCTTTTTGTGCGGGGAAAAATTCTCCTTCAAGAAATGTGGGAAGCCGGGGTAGGCTGGGATGATGTGCTGTCAGATGATCACCAACTAGAAGCTAGCAAACTACCCGCTGAATTTAACAATGTTCACACATGTAAGTTTGAGAGGGGAATTGTGCATGAAGGTAGCAAATTGCATCTGATTAACGACGCGTCAAGCAAAACTTACGGTGCTGTAGCGTATGTCAGACAGAGATCCGAACATATTAGTCTATCTTCCAAAATGCAAGTCACGCCTCGCATGCAAGCGAAACTGAAAATTCCATAGTTAGAATTATTAGCATTGTTGTTAGGATTTAGATTGGGAGAGCATCTTTGTAAGTTGTTTAGCTTTACCACCATAGTGCTCTGGACTGATAGCAAAGTAGCTATTGCCTGGGTAGGTAGCTGCACGGGAAGTAAAAACACATTCATTTCTAATTGAGTGGGGGAGATTGTTTCGTTCCAACAAGAGTGTGGCATCAAGTTGAAGTATGTCCCCACGAAGCAAAATCCAGCTGACATCTTGACCCGAGATTCAACATTGCACACTTTGAAAGTCAACCGCCTGTGGCATGAAGAACCGCTCTTTCTCCACAGTGAGGGGACCCCTGAACCATGTTTTGAAAAGGGTGAATCTTGAATTCGACAAAATGTGATCACGGCCGCCCTGAGAGACCTCAAGGAAGAAGAAACTTTGGCTCCGCCCAATGAACTATGAAAATTGCAGGGGAGTAAAGTAGATTTCACACGACTTATGAAAATTATGTCTTTCGTATTGAAATTTGAGAACTGCCAGGCAGACCCTTTCTTGAAATTAGTTCACTTAGAACAGACACACCACCTTCCTGCGGTGTGTAGTAAGTTAGAGAGTGGTGTGCCTGTGCCCACTTACGCTAATAATTTTGTAGAACAATTAAGCCTAGTCATGCGTAATGACGTAATTTTGACACGAAATAGATTAGTCAATGTTACTAATATAAAGAATATGTTTTGCTTTGTTTGGCTGCTTAGACGCTTTGAAGCTACCCATGGTGCTCCTTCGACCGTCTAAAATGATAATGCCATAACCTTCAGGGCCACAAGCACCTTTCTCCAAGAGGTGTACGGCGAGGATGTTTCCATAGAATTCCTGTACTGAATAGGAATCAAGTGGGTTTTTCAAACCCCCCAATCTACCTGGAAGGGGGGGATTTTTTGAAAGGCTGATTGGGATTGTCAAGAGGACGCTCGCTACGACTTTACGACAGAACCTGTTCACCGAGGAACAACTCCGAACCCTGATCAAAGAAGCCAAAGCTATGGTCAACAACTGCCCCTTGATGTGTAAGTGCTACATAAGCAGAATATATGGAATGTTATTCCATATATAAAAAACTAAAACTATGATTAGTTAAAACCAGTGACCCAAGAGGTCAACCAGTTTGCTTGCAGGAATGTGATCAGACCAGATATGATAAAGTAGGCTAAGATGACGTGTTGTAATCAGTCAGTGTCTAGTTGCCGTCACCAGTGGTCATTCATTTGTTTTGAAAACAGTAGTCCAAGCTTCCTGCTTGAGACAACCACCGTGACCTATAGCTCAAACGGCTTACGTGACTTGTAATCCATGTCATCTGTGTGTATGTTCGTATGTTCGAGCTACTGTCTGCTTCCTTTATGATTTGTAAACGAGATTGTAGTCAGAATTCAATCAGCCATCATCATTGGCAGACCTGTACAAATTTACCTGATCTTCATCATGTAATCTCAGAGAATAGAGATATTTTTGTACTTCGTGTTTTCTACTAGAAACCTAACATCAGAAAGAAGATATTGAATGAACTTAGAAATTCTCATCATGAGTTTGAAACATCTCCGTCGTTATAACCAAAGAAGATATTGACTTTGTAAATTATCATCAAAATCCAAGACACTCCAATGAGTATGAGAAGTCATAACAAACCGACATTAGCATAAAATCATCGCAGGTCTAAATAACCTCACAAGGCGCCTTATTATACAAAGGCATCAGCCCTATATATTGGTGGCAGCCTACAACAAGAACTCTTCAACGCCTTCCGAAGAATAATGAATAATGTATCATATCAGAAGTCAATGACGGCGAAAGCAAGAGATTCTTCAAGGAACTTAGTATCATCGTTTAGTGAGCGTCTTCAGCAGTGCATACCTTCAAGAAACAAACCTGACGTGTCTGCTTCCTACGGCAACGCAAGCTTCGTCCTAACCGTAAGAGATGTCTCTCATTAGAATCATTCAAACAAACATCATCGTTTATTGAGCGTTTCCAGCACTTCAAGAAAACAAACCGGACACGTCTGCAGCATCGGATCTTCAAGGAATCGAATCATCCAACAAACAAACAATGCGCACGGGGGAAACTGAAGCCAAAACCAGGGTCATCCACTAAACAGAGAAATGCGACCAAGGCTGTGTCGTTATCGAAACACCGTGACTTCACACAAAATCAAGCTAAGTACAATCCTTTTTTATTCATTTAGAGTAACTTTGAGCATTTCCTTTGCAGGTCGAATTTCGTTATTCCTGTGGCTGAAGTTACGAGACATTCTTAATCTTACTTTTTTACAGAAATTATTTACATCATTGGGACTTCGCTACTGCGAGTTTTTATCTTTGCGTTTCTGTTTCCAGAAGTTCCCCTGAAATATCATAATCATATACTGTGTTAATTTTATAATTTTGGACGGTATTAATTCTCTACGTAACAAATCATATTAAAACATTGAATATGCGTTTTACGCAGTGGACGTCTGTATTCATACAGATGCATGATAGGGTCGTTAGGCACCGTAGTGATAAGAAAACACACAAAACAAGTGGAACACCCGTAGAAATCTGGATAAATTAGAGGTAACACTATTTCGGGTCAGGACAATAAAGGCTCCTGTGCAAGGTCCCGATTGCAGTTTTAGCCTTGAGTTTTTTTAGTTATATGAGTAAAAAAATCGAATCTCTATGACTCAACTTAACTTTTAAAAAATACGGCTGGATTGCAAGGAATAACATGTCTGTAAAAGCTTTCATTAGGTTAATATACTTAACATTCATATAAACAAATTAACAAAATAAGTCTAAATGCGCTGACCTGGATCCCTCACTATTTCAAATTTTAGCAAAGAATGAAAGTAAACCACAGCAAGTACATATAGTTAATAATAACGGAGTAGA
>NC_087205.1:76835003-76851591 GCF_015104395.2 Macrobrachium nipponense
TCTACTCCGTTATTATTAAACTATATGTACTTGCTGTGGTTTACTTTCATTCTTTGCTAAAATTTGAAATAGTGAGGGATCCAGGTCAGCGCATTTCTACTTATTTTTATTGTTTTAATTTGGTTTATATGAATGTTAAGATTATTAAGCCTAATGAAATCTTTTACAGACTGTTATTCCCTTGCCACATCCATCCGGTATTTTTTAAAAATTAAGGTTGAGTCATAGAGATTCGATTTTTTTACTCATATAACTAAAAAAACTCGAGGGCTAAAACTGCAAATCGGGACCTTGCACAGGAGCCTTTTATTGTCCCTGACCCACCCAAAATAGTGTTACCTCTAATTTATCCAGATTTCTACGGTGTTCCACTTGTTTTGTGTGTTTTTCTTATCACTTATGGTGCCTAAACGACCCTATCCATGCATCTGTATAAATACAGACGTCCACTGCGTAAACGCATATTCAATGTTTAATATGATTTGTTACGTACAGAATTAATAATCACCCAAAATTATAAAATTAAACATTCAGTATATGATTATGATATTTTAGGGAACTTCTGGAAACAGCAAAACGCAAAGATAAAAACTCGCAGTAGCGAAGTCCCAATGATGTAAATAATTTCTATAAAAAAGTAAGATTAAGAATGTCTCGTAACTTCAGCCACAGGAATAACGAAATTCGACCTGCAAAGGAAATGCTCAAAGTTACTCCAAATGAATAAAAAAGGATTGTACTTAGCTTGATTTTGTGGGAAGTCACGGTGTTTCGATAACGACACGGCCTTGGTCGCTTTTTTCTGTTTAGTGGATGACCCTGGTTTTGGCTTCAGTTTCCCCCATGCGCATTGTTTGTTTGTTGGATGATTCAATTCCTTGAAGATCCGCCTGCTGCCGCAGACGTGTCCGGTTTGTTTTCTTGAAGTGCTGGAAAACGCTCAATAAACGATGAATAGTTTGTTTGAATGATTCTAATGAGAGACATCTCTTACGGTTAGGACGAAGCTTGCGTTGCCGTAGGAAGCAGACACGTCAGGTTTGTTTCTTGAAGGTATGCACTGCTGAAGACGCTCACTAAACGATGATACTAAGTTCCTTGAAGAATCTCTTACTTTCACCGTCATTGACTTCTGATATGATACATTATTCATTATTCTTCGGAAGGCGTTGAAGAGTTCTTGTTGTAGGCTGCCACCAATAATATGGGCTGATGCCTTTGTATAATAAGGCGCCCTGTGAGGTTATTTAGACCTGCGATAATTTTACGCTAATGTCGGTTTGTTATGACTTCTCATACTCATTGGAGTGTCTTGGATTTCGATGATAATTTACAAAGTCAATATCTTCTTTGGTTATGACGACGGAGATGTTTCAAACTCATGATGAGAATTTCTAAGTTCATTCAATATCTTCTTTCTGATGTTAGGTTTCTAGTAGAAAACACGAAGTACAAAAATATCTCTATTCTCTGAGATTACATGATGAAGATCAGGTAAATTTGTACAGGTCTGCCAATGATGATGGCTGATTGAATTCTGACTACAATCTCGTTTACAAATCATAAAGGAAGCAGGCAGTAGCTCGAACATACGAACATACACACAGATGACATGGATTACAAGTCACGTAAGCCGTTTGAGCTATAGGTCACGGTGGTTGTCTCAAGCAGGAAGCTTGGACTACTGTTTTCAAAACAAATGAATGACCACTGGTGACGGCAACTAGACACTGACTGATTACAACACGTCATCTTAGCCTACTTTATCATAATGGTCTGATCACATTCCTGCCAAGCAACTGGTTGACCTCTTGGGTCATGGGTTTTAACTAATCATAGTTTTAGTTTTTTATATATGGAATAACATTCCATATATTCTGCTTATGTAGCACTTACACACCAAGGGGCAGTTGTTGACCACAGTTTTGGCTTCTTTGATCAGGGTTCGGAGTTGTTCCTTGGTGAACAGGTTCTGTCGTAACGTCGTAGCGAGCGTCCTCTTGACAATCCCAATCAGCCTTTCAAAAAATCCCCCCCTTCCAGGTAGATTGGGGGTTTTGAAAAACCCCCTTGATTCCTATTCAGTACAGGAATTCTATTGAAACATCCTTGCCGTACACCTCTTGGAGAAAGGTGCTTGTGGCCCTGAAGGTTATGGCATTATCATTTTAGACGGTCGAAGGAGCACCATGGGTAGCTTCAAAGCGTCTAAGCAGCCAAACAAAGCACAACATATTCTTTAAATTAGTAACATTGACTAATCTATTTCGTGTCAAAATTACGTCATTACGCATGACTAGGCTTAATTGTTCTACAAAATTATTAGCGTAAGTGGGCACAGGCACACCACTCTAACTTACTACACACCGCAGGAAGGTGGTGTGTCTGTTCTAAGTGAACTAATTTCAAGAAAGGGTCTGCCTGGCAGTTCCCAAATTTCAATACGAAAGACATAATTTTCATAAGTCGTGTGAAATCTACTTTACTCCCCTGCAATTTTCATAGTTCATTGGGCAGAGCCAAAGTTCCTTCTTCCTTGAGGTCTCTCAGGGCGGCCGTGATCACATTTTGTCGAATTCAAGATTCACCCTTTTCAAGACATGGTTCAGGGGTCCCCTCACTGTGGAGAAAGAGCGGTTCTTCATGCCACAGGCGGTTGACTTTCAAAGTGTGCAATGTTGAATCTCGGGTCAACATGTCAGCTGGATTTTGCTTCGTGGGGACATACTTCAACTTGATGCCACACTCTTGTTGGAGCGAAACAATCTCCCCCACTCAATTAGAAATGAATGTGTTTTTACTTCCCGTGCAGCTACCTACCCAGGCAATAGCTACTTTGCTATCAGTCCAGAGCACTATGGTGGTAAAGCTAAACAACTTACAAAGATGCTTTCCCAATCTAAATCCTAACAACAATGCTAATAATTCTAACTATGGAATTTTCAGTTTCGCTTGCATGCGAGGCGTGACTTGCATTTTGGAAGATAAGAGACTAATATGTTCGGATCTCTGTCTGACATACGCTACAGCACCGTAAGTTTTGCTTGACGCGTCATTAATCAGATGCAATTTGCTACCTTCATGCACAATTCCCCTCTCAAACTTACATGTGTGAACATTGTTAAATTCAGCGGGTAGTTTGCTAGCTTCTAGTTGGTGATCATCTGACAGCACATCATCCCAGCCTACCCCGGCTTCCCACATTTCTTGAAGGAGAATTTTTCCCCGCACAAAAAGGGGACTGACTAGCCCTAAGGAGTCAAAATTCGCTACCAAAAGGAACAGTAACTTGCATTTGGTAAGATGATTGGAACTAATTCTACAGCTCTGGACTTTCTGAGCCCTTAAACTTAACCTATCTTCCCTTTTATCCCAACTCATTCCCAAAACATTGACTTCATCGGGTTCCTTGCAACCAGTCTGCTGATCAAACTCCCTACAATTACTTGCCCACCCCGTTAAAAGCATGTGGGCCTTGTCTAGCAAAGATTTGACCTGGCAATAATCTCTTTCCATTGGTTCCCTGGCTACAAATGTCTTAAGGTAATTATTGACATAGGAGGATTTAATAATATCTTCCTGGCCCCGCTTGCTGAGACGGGTTTTAGTATTATCGGTATATAGCAATACTCAGTGGAAAGCTTTTGATATGTCTGATACTAACACATAGGGATCCCGTCGAAACTTAAGGAGCAAATCATTTAGCATTTCAACTAAGTTGGGACCTGGATAAAGGCAATAATTTAATGACAGTTCTCCCTTGACTTTAGAGTAATATCCTTCAATCTTTGAATCAGTGACTTTAGAAATGAACCCAGCTTCGAGATATGTCCTGAAGGACGTTCTCATAGTCTCTTCGGTACTCCAGGGTCCTTTCCACAAAATTGCATGTCTAACACGTTCAATTGAGCAAATGCATTACGATAATTTGTATCTGGGCGTTCTGGCCTGTGGAACGGTAAGGTTACTTGGTACCCTCGTTCGGTACTTACAATGTTATTCTGGACTTTATTCATAGCAGAATGATCTGAGGTGGGTGTACTGTTCCTGGGGAGCGATGCCTACGGTATCCAATCTACATCACATATCAGTGTCGATCTCTGGGGTGGCTCGACAAACTTATAATGGGCGAACAACACATGCGTTTATCCCTTACAGGGCCCACTGTGGTACGCGACCATATGGTGTTACACCATTATGCATCACAAAAAACACATTCCATCAATCTTGTCCATACAAGGGACAAACAAGCTAAAATAAACTGCCCCAACCAGGATATTAATGTTGGTAAGAATATCACTATTAATTTTATCATCAGCCATAGCGCAACCTTTGCGTTGTATATGCGCTTTTACATTACAAAGGCCAACATTATGAATGGGAGTGTTTACATCATCATGAACAACGAGTTTAGTGTGGATTACTGTGGCACCCATGTGTATTCTACATGAAATGACATCGTACTCACTTTGTACAATCTGCAAGCTGAACGGTGCAATATTCAGTGAAATGCATTTAATAACTGGCAATTCTAACTTCTTCGCAAGCCAACTCGAGATGAAACTGCGTTGTCTACAGGTGTCCAATAATACTGTGGTGGAAAGGGGGTTTGGTATGTGAATACACGGTAGCTGTAGTGGTTGGTAATAGGGTAGCCGGCAACTCGGTCAAAGGCTCATCCTTAACTATCTTTGCAGTTACACAAGGTTTCTCATCTTTGGCTTTTGGCTGCATTCTTTGACTTACCCTTTGGTTGGTGCCTGGGTTCTTCACAGGCAGCAAGACTACTTGTGATGTTTTTGAGGAGGAATGATAACTGGGGTTGTTGGTGGGTGCAACGGATCTGGGTTGCACATTGTCTTTCTCACAAATCAAACTGTGATGACGTCCATCTCATAAATTACAAGTATATTTTATGTTACATTGCCTACTGGCTTGACCGGGTGCTAGGCAGTTGAAACATTTCTTATTCAAAATTAACGGACATTTTTTAGCTGCCACGCAGTGTGATTGCCATTGCAGAATGGGCAAGTGGTTACACGGTTAGTGTTCATTTCGGATCCCTTCTTAAGGGCGGTTGACAATTCCTCTCCCCTCTGCAATGCATCATCCTCCATTGATCTTATAATGAATCTAGTGCTTCTAACAACTCGTTCAATTTTACACATTTATGCAGATAATCAACTACCTTGGAATAGACTTGTCCTTGTGACAACTTCTGGTTGATAAGATTTAATAACATGCGGTGATCTAATGGGGATCCGTTCAAACGTTTGATTTGTTCAATTAAAACAGTTAGTTCTATGCGGGAATTTTTAGGCAACATAATTGTACTTGGGGACAAAAAGATCAGCTAGCCTTTTGTGTAGAATGACTAGTGTCTGCTGCTGGTTGCCATAATACTTCTCAACCAAATCACGTGCAACTTGGTAGTTTGAAGCTGTTATGCTCAAGGATTGAACGATCTTGAGTGGCTCACCTTCTTATGAACCTAACAAATAGGTATGCTTAGCAAAATCGTCTAGATCAGGTGTACTATGCACATGGGCATCAAGCAGTTCAGTAAATGTGGCAAATTCGTTTTTTTTTTTTCGCCTTTAAACGTGGGCAGGGGTTGCTCTTTGTGACGTGGTAAACGTGTTGTTGGCTATGCTACACTAGTCAACGTGCTGATACGACTCAATAACAAGGTTACAACTTGGTCTGCATCTTCCAGAAAATTAATGACTTCAGAGTAATGACCCTAATTTGCCTGTGTGTGACATGTACGATGTTCGCAACTGTTTCTCGTCTGATTGAATTCTGTCTAACAAATTCTGATAAACATTCTCAGTTAATGAGCTTGCGAGATTTGTACTGGCGTGACTGATCGTGGTGGTTAGGCCTACAAGGGAATCGATTTGCGTTATGGAGGTGGCCGCCATTTTGAGTTCCTCAATCAATTCCAAATGCTACAAAGGAAATGACGTCACCATTAACGTTACGTAAATGAATTCCTGATCACTTCTTCCACCCGCTCGCTGCAGATTAATCTAATGTAACAAAGAAATACGGCTGAACATATGCCTCGTGCATGAACATCAACACAATGGTTATGGTAGTTTTGCACTGGTACATATGTAAGTGTTTACATAATAAAAATATGGAATGTTAGTCCATATATATAAAAGACTAAAACTAAAGAGCTCAAAACCAGGATTGCTTGGCAGGAATGTGAATCAGACTAGAAGAACGTCTTAAAGATTGGACGTATACAATAAAAGTAGGCTAAGATAACATGCCATCACCTGTAGTCATTCAATTGTTTATAAACTTTAGTCCAAGCTTACTGCTTGAGACAAACACCGTGACCTATAGCTCAAGCGGCCTACGTGATTAGTAACTATGTCATCTGATTGTGTGTTCGTATGTAACTATGTCATCTGATTGTATGTTCATATGTTCGAGCTACTGTCTGTTCCTTTATGACTGGTAACGGAGATGGTAGTAAAGGCAGAATAGAGTTAGCTATCGTCATTAGAAGACCTGTACCTCTTTACCTAAGCTTTATCATGTAGAGAGAATAGAATTAGCCATTATCATTGGCAGAAGCGATCAAGCTATCGTCATTAGAAGACTTGTACAATCATACCTGATCTTCACCATGTAAATTCAGAGAATATAAGTATTTTTGTACTTCGTGGTTTCTACTAGATCCTCACCTCCTCACCGAATCATCATGAGTTTAACACATCGACTTCATAACCAAAGAAGATAATACCGACTTCGTAAGTGATCTACAAACCCCAAGACACTCCATTGAATATGGAAGTGCAATACCAACCGACTTAGCGTAAGATTATCGCAAGTCTAATATTACCTCATAGGGCGCCTTATCATACAAGGCAACGGCCCTAAAAGTGGTGGCAGCAGTCCAGAAGAACTCTACAACTTCTCCGAAGTAAAACCAGAATAATAAATCATGAAGTCAACGACGACGAAAGCAGCAGATTCTTCAAGCAACTTAGTATCATCGTTTAGTGAATAACTTCAAGAAACAAAACCGACGTGTCCTTTTCCTACGGCAACGCAAGCTTTGTCTCTCATTAGAATCATTCAAGAAAACATCGTTATTGAGCGTTTCCGGCACTTCAAGAAACAAACCGAACGCGTCTGCAGCATCGGATCTAAAAGGGCTCGAATCATCCAAACATTGCGCACGGGGGAAACTCAAGCCAAAAAACCAGGTCATCCGCTAAATAGAGAAGGAGGACCAAGGCCGTGTGTCGTTATCGGAACACCGTGACTTCTCACAAAAGCAAGCTAAGTACAATTTTTTATTCATTTGGAGTAACTGAGTGTTTCCTTTACAGGTCGAATTTCGTTATTCCTGTGGCTGAAGTTCCGAGACATTCTTAATCTTACTTTTTTACAGAAATTATCTACATCATTGAGATTTCGCTACTGCGAGTTTTTATCTTTGCGTTTCTGTTTCCAGAAGTTCTACTGAAATATCATAATCATATACTATGTTAATTTTATCATTTTGGGTGATTATTAATCCCTTAAGTAACAAATCTTATTAAACAGTGAATATGCGTTTATGCAGTGGACGTCTGTATTTATACAGATGCATGGATAGAGTCGTTAGGCACCGTAGTGATAAGAAAACACACAAAAACAAGTGGAACACCCGTACAAATCTAGATAAATTAGAGGTAACACTATTTCGGGTCATGACAATAAATGCTCCTTTGCAAAGTCCCGATCGCAGTTTTAGCCTTGAGTTTTTTGAGTTATATGCATAAAATATCGAACCTCAATGACTCAACTTAACTTTAAAAATACGGCTGGATTGCAAGGGAAAACATGTCTATAAAAAAACTTTCATTAGGCTAAATGCACTGACCAGGATCCCTCACTATTTCAAATTTTAGCAAAGAATGAAGTAAACAACAGCAAGTACAAACATTTAATATTGAATGCAGTAGAGATAACTTGTCTTAATTGTAATCGCTCAACTCCTAATAGTTCGTCATTCATACGTTTGTTGCTTTACACGTAACCAGCAACATAATGCTAAAAACACACAATACGTTGCCGATGGTAATAAAGAGAAGGATCCTAATTATTACAAAAAGAAATAGGTAAACAGTAGCCCTTTCAGAATCAAACAAAGCAAACTCGGTTACTGTGCCACCTAGTCAAGCGGTCAAGGTCAGTCAAGCTGCCGAAGTTTTTCAAAGCAAAGCAAATTCCACACAATAAGCGACTCTAGCAGAGTGGGGAAAAGCGATGTTGGATCATACATGCCAATATCTTTTTGAATTAAAAGGATTTTTCCTATGAATTACACGACCGTATCAAGTAATCAGAGCAGGTTATCGTTTTTTTTAATACATAAGTTATTATAAGTAGTGGTGGATTAAGCCCGACTGTACGCGCCGTAAAAATTAGAATATCTTGTTTTATACCTTTAGTACACGTAATATCCTGTATTTACGGACTCACTGTCTGTTGTTCGAACTTCCCTAATGAGAAGTCCGGATAAGCGACGCGCTTACAGATACCTCTATAGTTTAATAAAAAACATTCTGATCTGTATCTAGTGTAATTGTAAGACAATCTAGGGTATACAAAATATTATCTTACATCCTGCAAAATAAGGCGTGTTTATCAAAGGAAAATCCTATAAACCTTCATACATATTAAAATCAGTTTGAAAAAAACAAAAAGAGACAATTAATCAAATAATAACTTATATAAAGGAACTATACATTTGTCTCATAAATCGTAACATTGTTCAAATGACCCAACAGAATTCTCCTACAACCGCAGTCGCAGTTTGCACGCAAAATCACGAGACACATGCACCCTCGAATGTCTTAGTGCGTGTAAAAAGACTTTGCTGGGATCTGAAATTTTAATCCTTCCCGACACTCTGAAATATAACGATTTCCGCGAACAAAGCCCTAGACACAGTTGACTCGCAGCAACATGTTAATCTAGTAATCCACAAAACCTATACATATAAATATCGCATTTCTTTTATTGTTGCTAATTTTTAATCACGCCCAACCAGTCGTAGATGAATCTCTCATACTCTATCTAAAGTAATATCCGTAAAGTCATTCAAGCAGAGGTGATTCAGCAAAAAAAAAAAAAAAAAAAAAAAATTTATCAAAAAAAAAAAAAAAAAAAAAAATTTATCTTTTACCTGAATACCAGGAATTTTCTCCACTAGCGAGTGATCTCTGGGAGAAAAAAAAGGATGTAATTCAACACAAAATAACGGTCTAAGGACAAACATAAAGCTATATACGTACCTTCGCATAGACTCTCAATGAAATCTCAAAATAGAGATAAATGACGAAGTTGAAAAATGTTAGTAATAGGAGTCATTAGGAAATCAAATAAGCCCATATAATTTTCCTCTCAAACGCCAGAATACATTATTTTTCACCAGCTTGGACTTACTTAAAAGCTTTTACCAGATACCATTACCTAAGTGATTGTACCTCATACACCGTTTTCAGCACACTCAGGGGACATTATCACTTTTTACGTATGCCTCCGGCTTACGTTGCGCCCAATTACAATATAGTGTTTGGAGACTTTTAGGGGATACCCTACATGCTTATATGGTTGGTCTTATAATCTTTTCTAAATACCTTAGAAGTACATTCACATAAACTAGAGCTAGTGCTACAGAGATTAAGACAAATAATCTCAGAGTAAAATATCTAAGTGTGATTTTTAAAAACCGAGCATGTTTATCTAGGTTTTATGTGTCTAGTCAAGGTCTTAAAGTAGTCCATGGTAAGGTGTCGGCTATTCATAACTTTCCGGTACCTATTAACGTAAAAGGGGGATACAGCACTTTGGCGCTGTAGTGGGTATTACAATCGTATGTAAATATGTAACTCTTCAATCATGACAGCTCCTTTAACAGATCTTACGAAGAAGAGCGTAGATTTATTATGGTCTAAAAAGCATCAACAGGCGTTCGATATCTTAAAAGCGGAATAATGCAGCTCACCTAACTTAAAAATCCCTAATTTAAATAAGGAATTTTTTTTTTTATTGCAACAGACGCCTCAGACCAAGGGGTAAGAGGGGTACTACTTCAGTAATATGATAAACAGTTCTCTCCTATAGCTTTTTATTCACGTAAACTAAAGCCCTCTGAAAGTAAATATGCAGTGATAGGCAAGGAAGGGCTAGGTATCTTTAACTCACTAGTACATTTTAAGTTCATAATCTATGGCTATCCTGATAAAGTCCTTACTGAACATGAGTCCTTTACCGAGTTTTTCAAAGGCTTTAATCACAGTCCAAAAGGAACTCGGTGACAAATGATCATTCAGGTCTTTGGAGCCAAGATAAGATATCTACCTGGGAAAGCAATTATCATAGCTGACGCATTATCCCGCAATCCCACACCATACAGCAAAGAACCATTAATTGGACTAAAAGATATAGAAACATCCGTGCCTATTGTTAAAACCGTATCTAAACAAGAAAATTCCTTAACCCAAGAGATTGCGAGCATTGAATATCTGGGTCGGAGCGCAGAACTGTTACAAACTGAACAGAGCAAGAGTCAGCAGCAATAAGCAAAATAATAAACACTTCGAACGGAAACCGGGTCAGCGACTTAGCAAACCAATAAACACTTCGAGCAGAAACCCTAAAGCAAAGTATATTTAAAGTATGTGTATCAGAATTATGTAATCAAATGTAAGATTATAAGTAGGTCCGTGACGAGGAAAACCCGAAGAACACAGCAGATGACTAACGACCAGGTAGTAGTAATAATCTCTTTCATACCAATTGTCATAAACTGGTTGCATTCCGTCATCCAGGGTTCCCTATTATGTCACAGAAAGCCAAATCACTGTTTTACTGGCCTATGATGCTTACAGATATAAAAAGCACATAACTAATTGTAACACGTGTCATGAAAACAAGGGATACACTAAGACACCTGTCAGTTTAGGGGCCTATCCTGTGCCAAATCAATCCTTGAAAGAATATACGTAGAATTATTAACAGAATTACGAGTCTGACAGAGGGAATAAACACTTCTTAGTGTTAATAGTTCCTTGACACGTTATATAGCATTAATAGCACTAAAAACAAACACCGCAATTGAGTGCGTTAGGAATATTTAGGAGTGCTAAATCAGTAAACATGGAATTCAACACATAATAATCTGTGACTCGGGTGGTGTAAATCAATAATAATCTCCTTAACATGTTGTGTGAATTCCTTTCCATTAAGAAAACCAATAATATATTTTATCACCCAGAGTCAATCGGTTTGGTAGAATAAGAGATAAATAAAAAAGTGTCAATGTCTTACGAGTTACAACTCGTGGTATTGGATCCGAACTGGATTATAGCGGTTCTCGCGGTTTTAAATACCTTTATCATTCATATCTCGTATCTGTAGAAATGATACCGCAAGTAGCCTTATACGGTACGCCGCTAGAACACTCTTCCACATATTCAAGCCAAACCATTAATTTATCAAATATATATAAAAATATATATATAAATATAAATAAATATAAAAATAAAATAAATATGGATACAAGTGGAGTCAATATAATACACTCAGTAAGAAGTCGGAAGGGTTACAAATTATAATAAAAAAGGAATCACGATAAAATCAATAAGCAAAACGTAACCATAGGTTAATTAAATATCCAAATATATATGCGTAAAGATTTGAACTCTAACTTAACGCTTTAGTAATGACAAATAAGCTAAAAGTTCAAAAACATATCAAAACCTACTGACATATTGTCTGTCCCGGTGATTTATATTCGTAGTCAATGAAAAAAAAAATTAATAATAATAAATAAATAAAATAATATAAAATAAAAGAGATTTTAAAGTCAGGAAGTCTAGAAGTGAAAATGTATATCTATGCAAATAATCTTATACAGGGCAAATAGTATATATAAAATTTGTATGGATACCCTTTTCATTAGTTTGAATAAGGAATATTTAATTTAACATAATTACATTCATTTACAATCATGCAGATTTCCAACATGAAACTAATATATTGTTCAATTTTGGTACTGTTTTTTTTTCAGACATTCTTCTCGTGTGGGTCGAGTATTAAAAAAAAACAAAAAATTTATCCTAAAGTCGTATTTATTACAGCAAGTAACGTAACTCTTAGCTGGCTGAGAGCAATCTCCTGCCAAGTGACGACGTCATCATTGCCGTATCAGCATTTGTTCCTTTTAACCTCAATAATCTGCTTACACAGGCTTCATCTGTGTGTGCCGTCTCCGCTTGCGAAGCAGGTTGACTGGAGAGAGGAATGCTTAGCTCATGAACTTCACATGTGGTTCATAGGTCACATGACATACCACATAACCTATTCTTATCCGTGTGTGCAATGCAACTCGCAATCGTTTTAAAATTAATAAACAAAATAAGCAAATAGAATTTCTATAACAACAAAATGAATTAATTTTTTCTGAACCTCATAGACAATTAGAGTCAATAATTTAGCTTATGACATGGGTAAACGGACATTTAGAAATATCAAGTCATGGATATGAAATATTTACTTGCAACATTAGTCTATCACAATTCAAGTAAAATCACATTCATGGGAAAATGTTACATTTTCTTGAAAAAAAAACAACCCAAAGTTTATATAGAAATTAGTTACATAGTGGGTTCTTTCGTTGCTTCTCTAGCCTATTAATAAAGTTTTTAAAATTAACATCAGAGGATGCGCGCAAGAAAAATTGAATATGAAACTTTTATTAGGGGCACATAGGATCAGATTTTATCACAACTTCATTTCAGTTAGCATAAAGAAATACAGAATCATGATTAATATACTCTTTGACTCTTATGTTGCCTGGCAATCTTACAAATAGCTCCGATTTCCACTTCTTTGTCTAGTAACTTACTACCAGTGATATCAAATTTTCTTTGAGATTCGTAATGATATATATTTATTTTTTATAATTTTGGATATTTTTACAAGTCATCATAGACCTGAATAGGTTCACTCATTGTTAATGCCATGGATAAAAAAAGTTTGTACAGCTGACTCTTTTGAATTCCAAAATATCAGCGAATTCATGCTGGGTTAAAGTCTGGGTCTAAATGGCTCTCTCCCCTCCCCTGTATTTGGATGTCGTCTGAATTTACTTTGCCCTTGTGACAAATATAATTTCACTTGCAGGCTGATTAATGGAACCTAGTCACAGTATCCTGCAGTACGAGAGTTTCACATCGCAACTTCAAAAAATCGTTCGTTGCTGCGGACGACGGCAGTCGAGTAACAACCGCCTACAATGTGAAAGGAATAAGCACCATCATGGACTTCTTCGACCGACACCGTATCCCGTCGTTAATCTCGTTTTAATGCGGAACGCTCCGGCGGCTGTCGGAAATCGACTACAAAAGGGACATACTTCCGACAATTACGACCAAGGAGGATATTCAACTCTACTTTGCTGGTGAAGGACTCGTGCTGGGGATGATTTTATTCATCGCGAACGTAATCGTGTGGCTTAGGATGCAGAGAATAAGTATGAGGCCGAAATAGAACGTTGGACCCCGCCAGACAATTTTCCCCTTGTTTTAACCAATTGAAATTGGCCATTTCATTTGGCTATAGGTGGTTGTCTGGAACTGTGTAATGGACGAAAAGTTGTTCGAACGCTAGTTAAATGTGAAGTAGTATAACCTCGGTCATGTATCCTATATATATAAAGTATCATGTATCCTATATATAAATGATCCTAAATAACAGAATCTAAATATATCTTTGCGTGTACGCAATGGGAATCTATTTAAAGTGCACATATATTAATCATAATTATATGAATCCATATACATATGTATAAACAAATCAGGTAGCCTATAATCAATCTGTTACCTTTTATTATACCAATATCTGCAGTTATATATGAGTTAGTATATGGATTAATGAATCAGATATATAACAGTTAGCATAAAAATCAACGAATCAATCAGCATAAACATTAATAATTTTATCAATTCATATATGAAATTTTTTATCAGTTAAAATATGATTTTTATCATGTTAATCTTCATTCTATGCGATTATCAGAGTATATTAGTATTTTCTGTAGCATATGTATCTTAATGAGATGAAGTGAAAAACTGTATCAGTATATATCACATGATCACTATTATTTACCAATATTATATGCATATTATGTCTAATATTTTATTACTTGAATCTGTATTTGTGTACGCCATGAATTTTTTTTTACTTATAAGTACTTCCTATTTATCTATATATATTCACATAGTGTCTGTATCACACTCCTATAAGTCAAATGCAAGTCAAGTTTAAGCAATATTCAGTGGTTGGTTTTGGTAGCTGACCGAGCTAATGTAAGTGTTTACATAATAAAAATATGGAATGTTAGTCCATATATATAAAAGACTAAAACTAAAGAGGTCAACCAGATTGCTTGCAGGAATGTGATCAGACTAGAGACGCTAAAGATGACGTATACAATAAAAGTAGGCTAAGATAACATGCCGTCACCTGTAGTCATTCAATTGTTTATAAACTTTAGTCCAAGCTTACTGCTTGAGACAAACACCGTGACCTATAGCTCAAGCGGCCTACGTGATTAGTAACTATGTCATCTGATTGTGTGTTCGTATGTAACTATGTCATCTGATTGTATGTTCATATGTTCGAGCTACTGTCTGTTCCTTTATGACTGGTAACGGAGATGGTAGTAAAGGCAGAATAGAGTTAGCTATCGTCATTAGAAGACCTGTACCTCTTTACCTAAGCTTTATCATGTAGAGAGAATAGAATTAGCCATTATCATTGGCAGAAGCGATCAAGCTATCGTCATTAGAAGACTTGTACAATCATACCTGATCTTCACCATGTAAATTCAGAGAATATAAGTATTTTTGTACTTCGTGGTTTCTACTAGATCCTCACCTCCTCACCGAATCATCATGAGTTTAACACATCGACTTCATAACCAAAGAAGATAATACCAACTTCGTAAGTGATCTACAAACCCCAAGACACTCCATTGAATATGGAAGTGCAATACCAACCGACTTAGCGTAAGATTATCGCAAGTCTAATATTACCTCATAGGGCGCCTTATCATACAAGGCAACGGCCCTAAAACATGCTCTTGCATATAAATAGCCCATAACGTGGGCAAAAAAACAAACTAGGTTCTGTTGCAGATCACCTAGCCTATGGTAACTTTTGCATTTTCATTACCCAAAGGGTTTGAGGGTTGTTGCGAGTGACCCAAAACTAAAACATTGAATACCATAATCGAGCTGCCGTTGCTCAGGGACTGGATCCTTAGGGCTATCCAGTTCGAAAGACGAAAATCTCGTGAATGTTATTGCGACTGTTTTCAGGTTCGTGCCAGATGGAGGGAGGTTTGATAGCCCTACTTTAAGGGACAGGTTCCAGCCCGTGTACAAGGACAACTCGAATGGTAAACACAGAGGATTTTAACAATTTCATTACAAAACTAGAATTTATTAACGTCAACAAAGAAACAAAGCATTGATGCATGAAGTTAAGTGCCACAGCACCCCAGATTTACATGAATTTAACGTGGCCACGCGACCACTCAAAAAAACCCAGAAAAATCACTTAGATTTAATCGCACATTCATCAAAACAGCTAGGACCCATTCCCGAAAGTTGATTATATAATGACAGCAAAGGTATAGATCAATTAGCCCAATGATGGCTAAAGGAAAGAACTATCACTTACTGTACATAATAATGGCGTCGCTCACAACTTCCCTCATGGATAGGTCTAGCTCGTGCACCCCGTTCACGGCCCCGGAAGAGCTACTGACTGAACTGAGTTAATTAGAAGGAAATGGATATGTGGTGAATGCACTCGCCTTTTATACCCTGACGGATCGGGTTAGTCAATTTAATGGTAATTTTTCCACCTCAAAGAGGAAACATTCTTCTGTTTCTTAGAAAATTTACGTAACAATAAGAATTCTGTCATTAATCCAGGGGTGGGGGGAGGGGGCGGATGAGGCGAGGACTAATAAATGTGAACTGACAAGAAAGAACCATCCTTACATTGAAAAGCGGGAAATCTAATGGCAGTAGGATTATATGAAAATGGACGGGCGGGATTACGTCACGAAAAACTCGTGCACCAGTTTTTTGCGACAGTAAGGATCATTTGTTTCACTCTTGAATACCGTTGGTACAGGTCCATAACAAGATTAACACATTTGGTGGTGCATCTTGATATTTTTAGTACCTTTACTATTTAGACGGTCAATCAGTTTTGAGCAGCTCACATACATAAATATAACACTTTACTATAAAACGATATGAAATTTCGCAGTGTGTTATGTGGGAATTTTAAAGAATTTTTTGGCAAACGTGAACCTAGTGACTCTTTAATTAAGGGAGTGACAGAATAGAATGTGACTTTTGGAAAGGAAGGAAATTTTGCTACAGAAATTGTTCAGCCATTCTTAAACTGTTCTGAGCTGAAGAAAGCAAAAAACTTTATGCCCATAGAATTATGACCAAATTTAATCATCATTACTGCAAAAAAGTACGTTTGG
>NC_087205.1:76852091-76882535 GCF_015104395.2 Macrobrachium nipponense
GGCACTTTTTCTCTCCAAGACACTAAACCCACTTCTTGCGCATCTACGAACAGACTATAGCTATTATGCTTTGTTTTAAAGATGAGAAGGTGGCGAACGCCTGCAGTCATAGAGAAAATTGGTCAATTAAGAAGCAACCAGAAGGTACCACTTATAAGGATATGAGAAACCAAAAATGTAACGACCAGCATCGTGTATCAATTGAAAATTACCAAAAGTTTTAACATGACGAACTTACACGTTTAACTCGGCATAAAGTGACTATGAGGTTTGGCCATCAACTTAGCAAACAAACAGAAAATGAAAGCATTCGTAAAACGCACGCCTTTCTCATTCAACGTTAAAACCTTATAAGGGCACATATTTTCCGATCATTCACGGTTAGTTGTTCGTATCCAAACGTACTTTTTTGCAGTAATGATGATTAAATTTGGTCATAATTCTATGGGCATAAAGTTTTTTGCTTTCTTCAGCTCAGAACAGTTTAAGAATGGCTGAACAATTTCTGTAGCAAAATTTCCTTCCTTTCCAAGAGTCCACATTCTATTCTGTCACTCCCTTAATTTAAGAGTCACTAGGTTCACGTTTGCCAAAATTTTCTTTAAAATTCCCACATAACACACTGCGAAATTTCATATCGTTTTATAGTAAAGTGTTATATTTATGTATGTGAGCTGCTCAAAACTGATTGACCGTCTAAATAGTAAAGGTACTAAAAATATCAAGATGCACCACCAAATGTGTTAATCTTGTTATGGACCTGTACCAACGGTATTCAAGAGTGAAACAAATGATCCTTACTGTCGCAAAAAACTGGTGCACGAGTTTTTCGTGACGTAATCCCGCCCGTCCATTTTCATATAATCCTACTGCCATTAGATTTCCCGCTTTCAATGTAAGGATGGTTCTTTCTTGTCAGTTCACATTTATTAGTCCTCGCCTCATCCGCCCCCCTCCCCCCACCCCTGGATTAATGACAGAATTCTTATTGTTACGTAAATTTTCTAAGAAACAGAAGAATGCTTCCTCTTTGAGGTGGAAAAATTACCAGTAAATTGACTAACCCGATCCGTCAGGGTATAAAAGGCGAGTGCATTCACCACATATCCTTTTCCTTCTAATTAACTCAGTTCAGTCAGTAGCTCTTCCGGGGCCGTGAACGGGGTGCACGAGCTAGACCTATCCATGAGGGAAGTTGTGAGCGACGCCATTATTATGTACAGTAAGTGATAGTTCTTTCCTTTAGCCATCATTGGGCTAATTGATTTATACCTTTGCTGTCATTATATAATCAACTTTCAGGAATGGTCCTAGCTGTTTTGATGAATATGCGATTAAATTTAAGTGATTTTTTTCTGGGGTTTTTTTGAGTGGTCGCGTGGCCACGTTAAATTCATGTAAATCTGGGGTGCTGTGGCACTTAACTTCATGCATCAATGCTTTGTTTCTTTGTTGACGTTAATAAATTCTAGTTTTGTAATGAAATTGTTAAAATCCTCTGTGTTTACCATTCGAGTTGTCCTTGTACACGGGCTGGAACCTGTCCCTTAAAGTAGGGCTATCAAGCCTCCCTCCATCTGGCACGGACCTGAAAACAGTTGCAATAACATTCACGATATTTTCGTCTCTCGAACCGGATAGCCCTAAGGATCCAGTCCCTGAGCAACGGCAGCTCGATTATGGTATTCAACAATGTTTTAGTTTTGGGTTCACTCGCAACAACCCTCAAACCCTTTGGGTAATGAAAATGCAAAAGTTACCATAGGCTAGGTGATCTGCAACAGAACCTAGTTTGTTTTTTGCCCAGTTATGGGATTTATTTATGCAAGAGCATGTACCAGTGCAAGACTACATAAACGTTGTGTGATGTTCATGCACGAGGCATATGTTCAGCCGTATTTCTTTGTTACATTAGATTAATCTGCAGCGAGCGGGCGGAAGAAGTGATCAGGAATTCATTTACGTAACGTTAATGGTGACGTCATTTCCTTTGTAGCATTTGGAATTGATTGAGGAACTCAAAATGGCGGCCACCTCCATAACACAAATCGATTCCCTTGTAGGCCTAACCACCACGATCAGTCATGCCAGTACAAATCTCGCAAGCTCATTAACTGAGATGTTTATCAGAATTTGTTAGACAGAATTCAATCAGACGAGAAACAGTGGTTGCGAACATCGTACATGTCACACACAGGCAAATTAGGGTCATTACTCTGAAGTCATTAATTTTTCTGGAAGATGCAGACCAAGTGTAACCTTGTATTGAGTCGTATCAGCACGTTGACTAGTGTAGATAGCCAACAACACGTTTACCACGTCACAAAGAGCAACCCCTGCCCACGTTTAAAGGCGAAAAAAAAAACGAATTTGCCACATTTACTGAACTGCTTGATGCCCATGTGCATAGTACACCTGATCTAGACGATGTTGCTAAGCATACCTATTTGTTAGGTTCATAAGAAAAGGTGAGCCACTCAAGATCGTTCAATCCTTGAGCATAACAGCTTCAAACTACCAAGTTGCACGTGATTTGGTTGAGAAGTATTATGGCAACCAGCAGCAGACACTAGTCATTCTACACAAAAGGCTAGCCGATCTTTTTGTCCCCAAGTACAATTATGTTGCCTAAAAATTCCCGCATAGAACTAACTGTTTTAATTGAACAAATCAAACGTTTGAACGGATCCCCATTAGATCACCGCATGTTATTAAATCTTATCAACCAGAAGTTGTCACAAGGACAAGTCTATTCCAAGGTAGTTGATTATCTGCATAATGTGTAAAATTAACGAGTTGTTAGAAGCACTAGATTTCATTATAAGATCAATGGAGGATGATGCATTGCAGAGGGGAGAGGAATTGTCAACCGCCCATTAAGAAGGGATCCGAAATGAACACTAACCGTGCAAACCACTTGCCCATCTGCAATGGCAAGACACACTGCGTGGCCGGCTAAAAAATGTCCGTTAATTTTGAATAAGAAATGTTTCAACTGCCTAGCACCCGGTCAAGCCAGTAGGCAATGTAACATAAAATATACTTGTAATTTATGTGATGGACGTCATCACAGTTTGATTTGTGAGAAAGACAATGTGCAACCCCAAGATCCGTTGCCCCCACCCAACAACCCCAGTTATCAGTCCGCCTCAAAACATCACAAGTAGTCTTGTCGCCTGTGAAGAACCCAGGCACCAACCAAAGGGTAAGTTAAAGAATGCAGCCAGAAGCCAAAGATGAGAAACTTGTGTAACTGCAAAGATAGTTAAGGATGAGCCTTTGACCGAGTTGCCGGCTACCCTATTACCAACCACTACAGCTACTGTGTATTCACATACCAAACCCCCTTTCCACCACAGTATTTTTGGACACCAGTAGACAACGCAGTTTCATCTCGAGTTGGCTTGCGAAGAAGTTAGGATTGCCAGTTATTAAATGCATTTCACTGAATATTGCACCGTTCAGCTTGCAGATTGTACAAGGTGAGTACGATGTCATTTCATGTAATACACATGGGTGCCACAGTAATCCACACTAAAACTCGTTGTTCATGATGATGTACACTCCCATTCATAATGTTGGCCTTTGTAATGCAAAAGCGCATATGCAACGCAAAGGTTGCACTATGGCTGATGATTAAAAAATTAATAGTGATTCTTCTTACCAACATTAATAATCCTGGTTGGGGCAGTTTATTTAGCTTGTTTGTCCCTTGTATGGGACAAGATTGATGGAATGTGTTTTTTTGTGATGCATAATGGTGTAACGCCATATGGTCGCGTACCACAGTGGGCCCTGTAAGGGATAAATGCATGTTGTTGTTCGCCCATTATAAGGTTTGTCGAGCCACCCAGAGATCGACACTGATATGTGATGTAGATTGGATACCGTAGGCATCGCTCCCCAGGAACAGTACACCCACCTCAGATCATTCTGCTATGAATAAAGTCCAGAATAACATTGTAAGTACCGAACAAGGGTACCAAGTAACCTTACCGTTCCACAGGCCAGAACGCCCAGATACAAATTATCGTAATGCATTTGCTCAATTGAACGTGTTAGAGATGCAATTTTGTGAAAGATCCTGAGTACCGAAGAGACTATGAGAACGTCCCTTCAGACATACTCGAAGCTGGGTTCATTTCTAAAGTCACTGATTCAAAGATTGAGGGATATTACTCTAAAGTCAAGGGAGAACTGTCATTAAATTATTGCCTTTATCCAGGTCCCAACTTAGTTGAAATGCTAAATGATTTGCTCCTTAAGTTTCGACGGGATCCCTATGTGTTAGTATCAGACATATCAAAAGCTTTCCACTGAGTATTGCTACATACCGATAATACTAAAACCCGTCTCCGCAAGCGGGGCCAGGAAGATATCATTAAATCCTCCTATGTCAATAATTACCTTAAGACATTTGTAGCCAGGGAACCAATGGAAAGAGATTATTGCCAGGTCAAATCTTTGCTAGACCGACCAGACCCACATGCTTTTAACGTGGGGTGGGCAAGTAATTGTAGGGAGTTTGATCAGCAGACTGGTTGCAAGGAACCCGATGAAGTCAATGTTTTCGGAATGAGTTGGGATAAAAGGGAAGATAGGTTAAGTTTAAGGGCTAAGAAAGTCCAGAGCTGTAGAAGCAGTTCCAATCATCTTACCATATGCAGTTTACTGTTCCTTTGGTAGCGATTTTGACTCCTTAGGGCTAGTCAGTTCCCCTTTTTGTGCGGGGAAAAATTCCCCTTCAAGAAATGTGGAAGCCGGGTAGGCTGGGATGATGTGCTGTCAGATGATCACCAACTAGAAGCTAGCAACTAACCCGCTGAATTTAACAATGTTCACACATGTAAGTTTGAGAGGGGGGAATTGTGCATGAAGGTAGCAAATTGCATCTGATTAACGACGCGTCAAGCAAAACTTACGGTGCTGTAGCGTATGTCAGACAGAGATCCGAACATATTAGTCTCTTATCTTCCAAAATGCAAGTCACGCCTCGCATGCAAGCGAAACTGAAAATTCCATAGTTAGAATTATTAGCATTGTTGTTAGGATTAGATTGGGAAAGCATCTTTGTAAGTTGTTTAGCTTTACCACCATAGTGCTCTGGACTGATAGCAAAGTAGCTATTGCCTGGGTAGGTGGCTGCACGGGAAGTAAAAACACATTCATTTCTAATTGAGTGGGGGAGATTGTTTCGCTCCAACAAGAGTGTGGCATCAAGTTGAAGTATGTCCCCACGAAGCAAAATCCAGCTGACATCTTGACCCGAGATTCAACATTGCACACTTTGAAAAGTCAACCGCCTGTGACATGAAGAACTGCTCTTTCTCCCACATTGAGGGGACCACCCCTGAACCATGTTTTGAAAAGAGTGAATCTTGAATTCGACAAAATGTGATCACGGCCGCCCTGAGAGACCTCAAGGAAGAAGGAACTTTGAAAACAGTAGTCCCAAGCTTCCTGCTTGAGACAACCACCGTGACCTATAGCCCAAACGGCCTACGTGACTTGTAATCCATGTCATCTGTGTGTATGTTCGTATGTTCGAGCTACTGTCTGCTTCCTTTATGATTTGTAAACGAGATTGTAGTCAGAATTCAATCAGCCATCATCATTAGCAGACCTGTACAAATTTACCTGATCTTCATCATGTAATCTCAGAATAGAGATATTTTTGTACTTCGTGTTTTCTACTAGAAACCTAACATCAGAAAGAAGATATTGAATGAACTTAGAAATTCTCATCATGAGTTTGAAACATCTCCGTCGTCATAACCAAAGAAGATATTGACTTTGTAAATTATCATCGAAATCCCAAGACACTCCAATGAGTATAGAGAAGTCCATAACAAACCGACATTAGTGTAAAATTATCGGAGGTCTAAATAACCTCACAGGGCGCCTTATTATACAAGGCATCAGCCCTATATATTGGTGGCAGCCTACAACAAGAACTCTTCAACGCCTTCCGAAGAATAATGAATAATGTATCATATCAGAAGTCAATGACGGCGAAAGCAAGAGATTCTTCAAGGAACTTAGTATCATCGTTTAGTGAGCGTCTTCAGCAGTGCATACCTTCAAGAAACAAACCTGACGTGTCTGCTTCCTACGGCAACGCAAGCTTCGTCCTAACCGTAAGAGATGTCTCTCATTAGAATCATTCAAACAAACATCATCGTTTATTGAGCGTTTCCAGCACTTCAAGAAAACAAACCGGACACGTCTGCAGCATCGGATCTTCAAGGAATCGAATCATCCAACAAACAAACAATGCGCACGGGGGAAACTGAAGCCAAAACCAGGGTCATCCACTAAACAGAGAAATGCGACCAAGGCCGTGTCGTTATCGAAACACCGTGACTTCCCACAAAATCAAGCTAAGTACAATCCTTTTTTATTCATTTGGAGTAACTTTGAGCATTTCCTTTGCAGGTCGAATTTCGTTATTCCTGTGGCTGAAGTTACGAGACATTCTTAATCTTACTTTTTTACAGAAATTATTTACATCATTGGGACTTCGCTACTGCGAGTTTTTATCTTTGCGTTTCTGTTTCCAGAAGTTCCCCTGAAATATCATAATCATATACTGTGTTAATTTTATAATTTTGGGTGATTATTAATTCTGTACGTAACAAATCATATTAAACATTGAATATGCGTTTACGCAGTGGACGTCTGTATTTATACAGATGCATGGATAGGGTCGTTAGGCACCGTAGTGATAAGAAAACACACAAAACAAGTGGAACACCCGTAGAAATCTGGATAAATTAGAGGTAACACTATTTTGGGTCAGGACAATAAAGGCTCCTGTGCAAGGTCCCGATTGCAGTTTTAGCCTGTTTTTTAGTTTTTTATAATGAGTAACTAAAAACAACTTAACTTTAAAAAATTTACGGCTGGATTGCAAGGAATAACATGTCTGTAAAAGCTTTCATTAGGTTTAATAATATACTTAACATTCATATAAACAAATTAACAAAATAAGTCTAAATGCGCTGACCTGGATCCCTCACTATTTCAAATTTTAGCAAAGAATGAAAGTAAACCACAGCAAGTACATATAGTTAATAATAACGGAGTAGAGATAACTTGTTTGAATAGTAATCGCTCAGTTCATAATAGTTCAAGTCATTCTTACGTTCTTTGCTTTATACGTAACCAACAACAACAGAATGCTAAAAACACACAATACGTTGTCGATGATAATAAAGAGAAGAATCCTAATTATTATAAAAAGAAAAAGGTAAACAGTAAATCTGCTAGAAATCAGAAACAAACAAATCGTGCTTCAGCAAACTTGGTTACTGTGTCATCTAGTCAAACGGTCAGGGTCAGTCAAATCTTCCCAGTGTTGCAAGCAAAGCACATTCCACATAAGCGACTTTAGTGGAGGAGGGAGAGCGATGTTGGATCATTCATGCCAATGCCTTTTTGAATTAAAAAGGAATTTTCCTATGAATCACACGACCGTATCAAGTAATCAGAGCAGGTTCTCGTAATTTTAATACAATAAGTTATTATAAGTAGTGGTGGACGCCCGACCTGTACGTGCCGTAAAAATTAGAATATCAGCCATTTTACATTGTTTTTTATTTCTTTAGTCCACGTGATGTCCTGTATTTTACGGACTCACCGTTTTGTTGTTCGAACTTCCCTATTGAGAAGTTTAGTAATTGGCAATAACAAGTTAATTGTCGTAGCATAACTCAGATTCAGTACAGAGCGGATAAGCGCACGCGTACAGATGCCTTTCTAGTTATAAAAAACATTGATCTGTATCTAGTGTAATTGTAAGATATCCATCTATGGGTATACAAAACATTATCTTACCTCCTGCCAAATAAGGCGTGTTTATCAAAGGAAAATTTCTATAAACCTTCTAACATATTAATATCCGTTTTTGACAAAAAAAAAGATACAGTTAATCAAATAATAACTTATATAGAGGAACCAATCAACTTGTCTCATAAATCGTGACATTGTTCAAGCGACCCAACAGAATTCTCCCCACACACCCGCAGTCGCAGTTTTGCACACAAAATCTCGTGACGCATGCACCCTCGAATTTCTTAGTGCGTGTAAAAAAGACTTTGCTGGGATCTGAAGTTTTAATCCTTCCCGACACTCTGAAATATAACAATTTCCGCGAACAAAGCACTATAACGGTTGACTCCACAGGAACAGTTAATCTGGTGATCCACAAAAAAAAAACCTATACATATCGGGGGATGATGGAAGTTATAAATATCACATTTTTTTACTGTTGCTAAATTTAATCACACCCGACCAGTTGTGGATGAATCCCTCTTATACTCTATCTAAAGTAATATCCGTAAATGTTCATTCAGCAGAGGTGATTCAGCAGAAATTTTTTGATCTTTTTATCTGAATACCAGAATATTTTCTCCACAATGCGAGTGATCTCTGGGGGGGAAACGGATGTCATTGAACACCAAAATATGGTCTAAGGACAAACATAAAAAGCTATATACATACCTTCGTATAGACTCCCAATGAAATTTCAAACTAGAAGATAAATGACGAAGTTGAAAAAATGTTAGTAATAGGAGTCATTAGGAAATCAAAAGCCCATATAATTTTTCCCTTAAACGTCATGCCTAAAAAGATCGACTTGGCGTATCTGAGTAGATTCTGTCGCTTAAACAAGGAAACAATTCCCGATCGTTTTCCAGTGCCATGTACCAATGATATCTTATCTTTTGTTAGGTCAGAATAAATTTTTTCACCAGCTTGGACTTACTTAAAGGCTTTCACCAGATACCATTAGCTATGTGAGTGTACCCAATACACCGCCTTCAGCACACTCAGGGGACATTATCAATTTTTATGTAGGCCTCCGGCTTCCATTGTGCCCCAATTGCATTCCACCAAATGATTATAGTAGTTTTGGAGACCTTAGGGGATACCCTACATGCCTATATGGTTGGTCCTTGTAATCTTTTCCAATACCTTAGAAGTACATTCGCATAAAACTAGAGCTAGTGCCACAGAGATTAAGACAAAAATAAATCGCAGAGTAAAATATCCAAATGTGAGTTTTAAAAACCGAACATGTTTATTTACGGTTTTATGTGTCTAGTCAAGGTCTTAAAGTAGTCCATGGTAAGGGTGGTCGGCTTATTCATAGCTTTTCCGGTACCTATTAAACGTAAGGGGGATACAGCCACTTTTGCACTGTAGTGGGTATTACAATCGTAAGTAAATATGTAATTCTTCAATCACAGCAGCTCCTTTAACAGATCTTGCGAAGAAGGGCGTAGATTTATTATTGTCTGAAAAGCATCAACAGGCATTCGATATCTTAAAATTGGAATTATGCAGCTCACCTATCTTAAAAATCCCTGATTTAAATAAGGATTTTTTTTTTATTATTACAGACACCTCAGACCAAGGGGTAAGAGGGGTCTACTTCAGCAATATGATAAACAGTTCTTTCCTATAGCTTTTTTTTTATTCACGTAAACTAAAGCCCTCTGAAAAGTAAATATGCAGTATTAGGCGAGGAAGGGCTATGGAATCGTTACTCCACTAGTACATTTTAAGTTCATAATCTACGGCTACCCTGTTAAAGTCATTACTGACCATAAGTCCCATACCGAGTTTTGCAAGGCTTTAATCACAGTCCCAAAGGAACTCGGCGGCATATGATCATTCAGGTCTTTGGAGCCATGATACGATATCTACCTGGGAAAGCAAATATCATAGTTGACGCATTATCCCACAATCCCGCACCATACTGCAAAGAACTATTAATTGGACTAAAAGATATAGAAACATCCGTGCCTATTGTTAAAACCGTATCTGAACAAGAAAATTCACTAACCCAAGAGATCGTGAACACTGAATACCTGGGTTGGAGCGCTGAACTGTTACAAACTAAACAAAGCAAGGGTCAGCAACTAAGCAAAACAATAAATGCTTCGAACGGAACTCCTAAAGCAAAAGTATATTTAAAGTATGTGTAGCAGAATTATGTAATCAAATGTAATATTATATGTAGGTCCGTGACGAGGAAAACCCGAGAACACAACATGACTAACGACCAGGTAGTAGTAATAATCTCTTTCACACCAATCGTCCTAAACTGGTTGCATTCCAATCCATTAAATGGTCATCCAGTGGGTTCTTTTCTATTATGTCGACAAGAAAGCCAAATCACTATTTTAAACCTGGCGTACAATGCTTACAGATATAAAAAAGCACATAACTAATTGTAACATATGTCATGAAAACCAGGACCCACACTAAGACACCTGTCAGTTTAGGGGCCTATCCCGTGCCAAATCAATCCTTGAAAGAATACACATAGAATTATTAACAGTTATGAGTCTGACAGAGAAATAAAACACCTCTTAGTGTTAATAGTTGCCTTGACACGTTATATAGAATTACTAGCACTAAAAAACAAACACCGCAATTGAGTGCGCTAGGAATATTTATGAGTGCTACATCAGTAAACATGGAATTCAACACATGATAATCTCTGACTTGGGTGGTGTATATCAATAATAATCTCCTTAACCCGTTGTGTGAATTCCTATCCATTAAGAAAACCAATACCATATTTTATCACCCAGAGTCAATCGGTTTGGTAGAATGGATAAATAAGAAAGTGTCAATGTCTTACGAGTTACACTCGTGATATTGGATCCGAACTGGATTATAGCGGTTCTCGCGGTTTTAAATAAATTTATCATTCATATCTTGCATCTATAGAAATGATGCCACAAGTAGCCTTATACGGTATGCCGCTAGAACACTTTTCCACATATTCAGGCCAACCATTAATTTATCTAATAAAAAAAAAGTATGGATAAAAGTAGAGTCGATATAATACACTCCGTAAGAAGTTGGAAGGGTTACAAATTATAATAAAAAATGAATCACGGTAAAATCAATAAGCAAAACGTAACCATATGCAGTAAGTGCTTATAAAATATCCAAATATATATGCCTAAAGATTTGAACTCTAACTTAACGCTTTAGTTGAGTAGTCCATTCAGTATTCTAGGGATATTAACGACAAATAAGCTAAAAGTTCAAACACATATCAAAACCTACTAGCATATTGTCTGTCCCAGTGGTTTATATTCGTAGTCAATGAAAAAAAAAAAAAAAAAAAAAAAAAAAGAGAGAGAGATTTTAAAGTCAGGAAGTCTAGAAAGGCAAATGATATCTATGTGAATAACTATATGGATCTTACAGGGTAAATAATATATATAAAATTTGTATGGAAACCTTTTTCATTAGTTTGAATAAAGAATATCTAATTTAACATAAGTAATTACATATATTTTACAATCTTGCAGGTTTCCAACATGAAACTAATATGATATTGTTCAATTTTGGTACTTTTTTTCAGACATTCTTCTCGTGTGGGTGGAGTACTAAAACAAAAAATATCCAATTTATACATGGCTATCATTTGAAAGTACTAAAGTTGTATTTATTACAGCGAGTAACGTAACTCTTAAGCTGGTTGAGAGCAATCTCCTGCCAGGTGATGATGTCATCAGTCCTAAAGGTGCCTGGCGCATTTTGCTGAATAATCACTGTTCCTTTTAACCCCAGAGGCTTCATGTGTAGTGTGTGTTGTCTAGTGCTTACAAAACAAGTTAGCTGAGAAATGAATGCTTAGCTCATGAACTTCACATGTGGTTCATAGGTCACGGTGACATCAATAGCCGTAACCTATTCTTATCCGTGGTGCAATGCAAGTTTAGTTAAGGAACCGCAATCGTTTTAAAATTAATGAACAAAATAAGCAAATAGAGTTTCTATAACATCAAAATGAATTAATTTTTTTTGAACCTCATAGACAATTAGAGCCAATAAATCAGCTTATGACATTGGTAAATGGACACTTAGAAATATCAGGTCATGGGTATGAAAAATTTACTTGCAACACTAGCATATTACAATTCAAGTAGATCACATTCATGGGAAAATGTCACATTTTCTTGAAAAACCCAGTTATATAGAAATTAGTTTCATAGTGGGTTCTTTCGTAGCATCACCTGCCTAAAAATTAACCTCAGAGGATGCGCGCCAGATTTTGAATATGAACCTTTTGTTAGGGGCACATAGGATCGGATTTTATCACAGCTTAATTTCAGTAAGCGTAGAGAATTACAGAATCATGATTAATATTCTCTTTGACTCTTATGTTGCCTGGCAATCTTACAAATAGCTCCGTTTCCCACTTCTTTGTCTAGTAACTTACTACCAGTAATATCGAATTTTCTTTGGGATTCGTATTGATATCTGTTAATATGGATATTTTTGCGGTCATCAGAGACCTGGATAGGTTCACTCATTGTTATAATGCCATGGATGAAAAAGTTTGTACAGCTGACTCTTTTGAATTCCATAAAATATCAGCAAATTCATGTGGGTTAAGTCTAGTCCTTAAAGGCTTTCTTCCTCCCGTATTTGGATGTTGTTTGAATTTACTTTGCCCTTGTGACAAGTATAATTTCACTTACAGGCTGATTAACGGAACCTGGTTACAGTACCCTGCAGTACGAGAGTTTCGCATCGCATGCCCGGACAGATCGTCTACAACTCCCAAAACCTGTTCGTCGCTGCGGACGACTGCAGTGAAGTAACAACCGCCTACAATGTGAAGGGAATAAGCACCATCATAGTGAACAAGCTTATTTCGTGGACTTCTTGGACTGACACCCGTATCCCGTCGTTAATCTCATTTTTAATGCGGAATGCTCTGGCGGCTGTCGGAATTGACTACAAAGGGACATACTTCCGACAATTACGACCAAGGAGGATATTCAGCTCTACGTTTGCTGGCGCAGGACTCGTGCTGGGGATGATTTTATTCATCGTGAACGTATTCGTATGGCATAGGATACAGAGGACAAGTATGGGCGCAAAACAGAACGTCGGACCCTGCCCAGGCAATTTCCCCTTGTTTTTAACCATTTGGAATTGGTCATTTCATTTGGCTATAGGTGGTTGTCTGGAACTGTGTAATGGACGAAAGGTTGTTCCAAACGCTAGTTATTATGCAGTGGGTATATCCTCGGTCATGTATCCCATATATAAAGTATCAGTAAATAATATAAGTATCATATATAAAGTATCAGTAAATAACAGAATCAATATATATCTGTGCGTGTACACACTAGGAATCTATTTAAAATGCACCTAGATTAATCACTTAGATTAGTCTTTTTATGTTAATCAGTTAGTATATGGGTTAACATATCAGTTAATATATCAGTTAATATATGATTTTTATCACTTCATATATGATTTTTATCATGTTAATCTTTAAGTTATGCAATTATCAGGAGTACATTAGTATTTTCTGTAGCATATGTATCTTAATGAGTTGAAGTGAAAAACAGTATCATTATATATCACGTGATCATTATTATTGACGAATATTATCATATGCATATGTCTTATATCTTATTACATGAATCTGTATTTGTGTACACCATGTAGTTTTTTTACTTTATAAGTATTTTCGATATATCATATATTATTCACCATAGTGTCTGTATCACACTCCTATAAGTCAAATGCAAGTCAAGCTTGAGTAATATTCAGTGTTTGGTTTTGTAGCCGACCGAGCATTTATGTAAGTGCTACATAAGCAGAATATATGGAATGTTATTCCATATATAAAAAACTAAAACTATGATTAATTAAAACCAGTGACCCAAGAGGTCAACCAGTTTGCTTCCCAGGAATGTGATCAGACCAGATATGATAAAGTAGGCTAAGATGACGTGTTGTAATCAGTCAGTGTCTAGTTGCCGTCACCTGTGGTCATTCATTTGTTTTGAAAACAGTAGTCCAAGCTTCCTGCTTGAGACAACCACCGTGACCTATAGCCCAAACGGCCTACGTGACTTGTAATCTATGTCATCTGTGTGTATGTTCGTATGTTCGAGCTACTGTCTGCTTCCTTTATGATTTGTAAACGAGATTGTAGTTTCAAGAATTCAAATCAGCCAGCCATCATTGGCAGACCTGTACAAATTTACCTGATCTGTTCATCATGTAATCTCAGAGAATAGAGATATTTGGTACTTCGTGTTTTCTACTAGAAACCTCACATCAGAAAGAAGATATTGAATGAACTTAGAAATTCTCATCATGAGCTTAAAACATCTCCATCGTCATAACCAAAGAAGATATTGACTTCGTAAATTATCATCAACAATCCAAGACCCTCCAATGATATGAGAATCATAACAAACCACCCTTAGCGTAAAATTATCGCAGGTCTAAATAACCTCACAGGGCGCCTTATTATACAAAGGCATGAGCCCTATAGATGTACTCGGGAGACATGCATGAGGACGATGTGGAGATGTTGTTCGCTTACTACCGCCTGTGGTGCCTCGCGAGGATATGCATATGACGCTGACGACACATCAGCTCCGTCACCAATTATTTTCAGGTTGACAGAAACCCTCAGTTTGCTTTAAAAAGTACTGGAGGGAAGGCTACCTGAAATCTCTGCAAGAGCGTCACGACCTGCGAGAGGCCCCCCCGACTCGCTGTGTAGGCGACCTTGTGCTGTGAAAAATAGTCAGTGGTCCCTCAGCAGAATCTTCGAGCTTTATCCTGACGAAAAAGGAGTCGTCAGATCCTTAAAGTTCTGTTTGAGGGAGAGGACACCTGTGCAACGCAACATATCATCCCACTTAGATGAACGCCCACGACGACGAACGACGAGAAGATGATGTGGCAGGGCGACGAATGAAGAAAACAAAGTTAATGGTGAGCCAGAGATAGACGTTAGTGATGAAGTTAATCGACAGACTGATGTTAGGAGTGAAATGAGTGAGACAGTACATGATGCAGGTATCCGACCAAAGAGGAAGGCTGCAGAGGAACAGAGCAAAAGGATGTCTGAGTGGGTAAGAGACGATCTGATTTAGTGTAGTGTATGCATTTGTTGAAGGTGAAGTGGTGAACTCTGAACTCTGAAAGTGTGCGCATTGGAAAAGTGTTTTGAAGGAGTTAGGGCTGAGACTCACTTCTCTATGCTACGTTTACTGTTGAGCCGACCCCGTGGTCCATGTTGGACTCAACAGAACTACTTGTATGTGTTTAATTTGTAACCTTTGTACATTTGTAAACTCTTGCATTTCACGGGAAAAGCTCCCCATTATGTGAAACTCTTGTGTAATTGTATTTTGGCATCTGCGTTGCAACTACGAACCTTTGAACTTGTAGATTGTAATGATCGTTTGATATAGATGTCCTTTGTTACTATTCTAGCCTTCATTGGCTGGTCTCGTGACATATATTTCCATCAATTAATTTTGCTACATAATTTATGTACGACTGTATCAGTGTATTGCTTGAATTCTCGCCATTGATGAGGGCCTTGATATGAGTAAGCTCTCTGACGAGCACTGAATGAGTTGCGAATTCCTTGAAGAAGATATTTATTGTGTTTATTTCATGATTTTGCATTTATCATTGACCGAGCTATGCATGAGTATTGATGTTGAATATATTCCACTATTGATGCTTTGAGATATGTTAACCCTGATGAACTGAGATAATATGCTTGCATTGCCCTTGCATGATTGCAGTCACCATGATGTGCCCTGCACTGTTTGTCTATTGTTATGCCAAGATATTATTTAAATTGTTCATTTTGATATTATCTTACTGCCATTAGATAGTCTGTATTGATGTGTGGCATGTTTCCATGTGTTTGTCATTGAATGAATTTCGCTTAAACCATATTTTGCAATTATTACCTTGAGGGAGTTACAATTTGTACAGACGGCCAACGAAGAAATGGCGTAGTTTCTTAATTCATTGTTCGTTATGGAAATATTGCCATATGCAGGTGCCAGATTATTTACTTAACAATTAATATAACATTCCTTTCAAGGTGCTATAACTTAAAATAATTACATTAGAAAATAATAGTAGTTACTTATTCAACGTATTAAAGATAATTATTTTGCAAAGTAAGGAAAATATATACCGATGGGTCCACGATTTCTAATTTTATTCTCAACTCTAGCTTCGTGATAGCATACCGAATCATTTTGAAGTTGACTTTGCTGCCGCTCGAGTCTTGACTCAACGTATCGTACTGCACTGGGGTGTTGTCATTTCGACTCCTACAGCCGATAAACGATACATCAAGGCGTTAACATTCTTTGAAAACGATGTTTAATTAAACTAATTTTGTCCTTTGATCAATAAAATAATTTGCATGACATAATATTTAGTGGGCCTTCTGATTTTCACACATGATTAGCCTAGGTCTATTTTGAGCAGTATACTCTCTCGGATACGTAATATAAATGAATATTCAAATCGACAATAATATATATATATATATATATATATATATATATATATATATATATATATATATATATATATATATATATATATATATTAATCTGCTTTATTTGATTATTCCCGTTATTCTTGTTTTATTAGCCATGTTCGCCTTTCTTCTTATCCTTTTCATAATTGCTTAAGATAATTAACTCAGACCTAGCTATTCACAAAAAAAAAAAAATAATAAATAAATAAATAAATAAATAAAAAATCAAACGAATATAATTCAGTCTTATTTTTTTTATCGAATTCCTTGCATATCACCCTGTTTCATTTGGACACGTTGGAAAGCTGTGGGAGTCAAAACTGACGAATACATTAAGAAAGGCTTACTTTCATTAAAGCTTTCTTAGGTTGATCTTTCGGTAGCTATTCATTTCTTCTAACTAGAAATTAATTCAAATTAGTTTCACATGTATACCTCGACCTACTACCATAAGCATATTATAAGTAGCTGAAAGGATAAGAAATATGAAAGGTGACGTTCTCATTTAAGTCTATTTCATGTTTTTATTATTATTTTTTTTTTTTCAAGACTGCTTTAATCAAGGGTTGCTCTTTGACGGCTACAGGGTGTAACACGAGTGTATACACATATTTTGGGGAATGAGAGATGAAGTTTCTTTGAACAGAAAATATTTAATAAACATGCATTTTAAGGCGCCCGTTGTCGGTGCGGGGAATTTTAAAATAACCGTTATCATTACTGATGCTTTCAAGCGATGGAGTTCGTAGTGAGAAGTCTGCTCGAGTCGCCTGAGATGTAGAAGAGAGCGGAGGTGGCGTATAGGAGTGATGGAGAGGGATTAGGCCGATGTTAATAAAGTATATCCCAATAAAATGTATTCTTTAGGTTTTGAAGAAAAAAAAATGCATGCATCATTGAAACTGTTTCCCTCCCTATCCGTGGTATTCACTGGCCACCGATGAAAAACAAAACAAAAAGAGTAAGCCTAACTAAATCTCTCATCCATCAAAGATACGTTTGCTTATTCATTAGACTTATTCATTAGACACCTATCAAAGATTTCAAGTGGAGATTTAAAAATCTCTTCCTCTCCATCTAAAGTATTCATCAGACACCACTCATAAGCGTAGAGCTAGTCATGATTCCTGGTTCAGCAATGTCGTGACGATGCACTAGAATTCAAAATTCACAAATGACTGTTGCTCAGCAACGTTTACACTACTGTATTGACTTGCTCTCTTGTGGTGCTTTGAGGTGTTCCACCTCTAGGCCCATGTTCTAAATTATGCCGTTCTTTAAACAATTTGATTTTTCTATGTATGATTCTCTCCGGTTTATTAAGCTTTCTTGAATACTCCTCCAACGGGAACTTGCACCGAATGCAGTGCAATATTGTCTCTCGCTCATCGAGGGATGTTTCTTAGACCGATAAATGACACATTGAACATTATATTCCCGTGCACACATCAAAAGCAATAAGAGTGTAGGTCGCCTGGTTCACACTGTTAGGATATCGTTATTTTTTCTTTTTGTTTTTAAATTTGATAGCTTTTTGTGAGATTCCAATGTTTTCTGTAAAATTTAACAAATGGAATAGTTCAACTACCTTCAACTTAATATTGAAATGATAATTTAAGGACTACGTTTATGCGATACTACTAGTGATAGGTGTCTCCTATCTATTTGGTAATGTATATCTATGGTGGTTTGTATATGACGTTTTTTTTATCACTTCGTTTCGTTCACGTCAATTTTGCTAGATGGAAATAGTTTTTAACACAATATCATAACATAATGTTCTAAAGATATCAGTTGACTGTTTTTAACGTCATTACATACATTTCTTCCAATTTTTTCGGCCAACCTTTGAAAGAAAAATCGATAAATAAGGCATGAATCGTGCGTCAGGTCAAGTGAACGAAAAATTATGAAACTCTGCCACGAGTTTTTTGGCCGACAGTACATTGTTTTGATTCTCTTTTGATTATTGATTTGTGTCATTGCCTTTTCTGAGTGATCACTATCCGTATTGCACCTGTTTTACCTGTCGAAAGCTAGACCTGTGTTGTAGCGCTGCACGCGAGTGTAGGCTTTGACGACCAGTTTGACTATGTCTGCCTGCTCCGTCCGATTGCTTGTTGCCTTCTTTCTTTCCTTCCCCTTTTTAGGAGGGTAGAAGATGCCGCAAAACTAGGATTACGTCACGAGTTTTTCGTGACGTAATCCCGCCATCCATGCCATTTCCCGCTTTTCAATGTAAGGTGTATTGGTCCATATATCAGACGATCTGGCGGCAATAGAGGATGGTTCTTTCTTGTCAGTTCCGTATTTATTAGTCCTCGCCTCATCCCCCCCCCCCCCCCCCCCTCCCCCCCCCCCCCCCCCCCCCATGGATTAATTACAGAAATTCTTTTTGTTATAAATTGTCTAAGAAAAAACAAGAGAATGTTCCTTTTTTGAGGTGAAAAAATTACCGGTACATTGACTAACCCGATCCTTCCGGGTATAAAGGCGAGTGCACACACCACATGTCCTCGGTTCCTTCTAATTAACTCAGTTCAGTCCAGTAGCTCTTCCGGGCTGTGAACGGGGTGAACGAGCCATGAGCTATCCATGAGGGAATTTGCGAGCGACGCCATTATTATGTATAGTAAGTGATTGTTCTTTCCTTTTGCCAGCGTTGGGCTAATTGGATTTAAAACATTTGCTGTCATTGTTTAATCAACGGGGTTTCGGGAATGTGTCCCTAGCTATTTTGATAAAGTGCTATTCATTTCAAGTTATTTTTCTGTGTTTTTTTTGAGTAGGACGCCTGGCCATGTTTAAATTCACGAGCTAGAGAATGGTTTTAGCAGTTGGAAAAAGCCAGAAAAAAAAAACATTTACATGAAAATAGTCTTGAGACATCGTGATTCTTTCACAGATGGAAAGATATGGAAAAGGCGCCTTGTTGAAAAGGAAGGACTAATTGATAAACAGCTTCAAGAGCAGATTGGCAGAAACCAAAAGAAAAGTGGGCGATAAATCCTCAAGAGAATTTTTTGCACTGTATTAGATATTTGTCTCAACAAAATTTAGCAGTAAGAGGTCACAGAGAGAATACATCCTGCACTGAAGCAGATGAAAATAATACTGGAAATTTCAGAGGCCTTTTAAAACTGATTTCAGAGTTCGATCCGTGTTATGAAAAAATCATCTGGACTATGTCTGTCAAATCCAAAGTCCCCTTCTTATATTTGTCTGCTGAAGTTCAAAATGAAATTCATACAGATTATTGCATCTACTGTTTAGGAGCACTTTACTGAATGACATCCCGGAAAGCTTAGTATTACGGTATAATGCTTGATTCAACTCCAGATGCCTGCACACAGGGAACAATTGTCAGAGATCATAATATATGTAGAGATAAACTATAAAGAAAAAACAGTTTGCGTGAAAGAAAGTTTCCTTGATTTTATTCAATTACACCAAAAGGATGCAGCAAGTACGGTAAATGTAGTAATGCAACACATGAAGAAAGCTCATTTGCCTATTGAAGACTGTCGTTCTCAGTGTTGTGATAATGTTGCTGTCATGTCTGGACACAAATCAGGAGTACAGCAAAAACTTGCTGCAGTGAACCCTAAAGCAATATATGTGAACTGTGACACACCACTCACTAAATTTGGCTGGGGTTCATTCCGCTAGTCATGAGGTGGTGATCGTCACCTTTTTTGGAACTGTGCAGGTAGTGTATGTTTTGCTTTTCAAGGTCGACCTATAGATGGGAGAGAATTAAAGAAGAATTTGCCTTATCTGTGAAAGCTGAATCTGAAACACGTTGGAGTGCTAGAGCTGATGCAGTTCGACCCATACATGAAAATATGGGAGATTTCGTCCAACTTTTAGAGACCATCGGAAGTGATTTGGATGAACAACAGATACCAGAAGTGAAGCAACACAGCTATTGAGCAGAATTTTTGACATTTTGTTTATTTCTTTGCTGCACTAACGCTTTTTGGAACATTTTACTTAGCAAGATTGACAGAGTCCAGAAGCGGCTGCAGGATCCATCACTTTAATCTTTTTGTTTTCATTATTTCAAAGCATGTTAAACATTCTTTAAAGAAAAGTGAGGTTTATATTTAGTGAACTAATTCATCTTTGTTCTTATCAGTTTTCTTTTCAGGCATTATAACTATTCATTCTTTAGGTACCATAAAATCTATTTTTTTTTTTTTCTAGTATTAACTTCTAAGCCGGCAAAAATTGTACATGTTCATGGTTTTCTTAGCCCCCCTGTATTCCTTAATGTTGAAACTCCTTTTATTAGTCCAAATTTATTTAATTTGCCATTTGTCTTTGGTTATCAAGAGTTGCTGGTACTTTTGATGCTTTACTATTATCTACATTTCAGTTTTAGCTTATCAACATTTTGAATTTATTTATGAGGGTAATGGTTAATTAATCACAGTATATCTATTACATGGAAAATAAACTATTTCAGTTTGTAAATTCGGTTTGCGTTCTATCATTCCAGAATATTATTATGCATATTAGAATGTTTTGTTTTCAACACAATATATCTAAAATAATGAAGACAAATGAAAATACTCCTCCCCCCTGTTTGGGGGCGCCATCCAAGACTTTGCATTTGCCCCCGGGCGCCAGCAACCCTCACGACGCCACTGTATTCCTTGAACAAAGGTTCTTAGCAAATAAGGGGAAGCAGGCTAATCTGAAATTGCTGCACCGGGTAACTAAGACGAGCCGTGAACATACAAAGATCCGCATGCACAAAAGAAATCCAATACTATGTTTGAGGCGAACTCCTCGTGACACCAACAGCATATTCAGAATAGAACTGCATGCTGAATATTTACGTTGTTTTTGTTCACAGAAAACAAAAAAAAAAAAGCTGGTCTCATAGTTCCCTCTCTGTCTCTCTCTGGTGCATAGAAGTTGAAAGCTAAGAATATCTTAGTTTAACCAGAACCGCTGAGCTGATTAACAGTTCTCCTGCGGCTGGCCCGAAGGATTAGGTATCTTTACATGGCTAAGAACCAATTGGTTACCTAGCAACGAGACTTGCAGCTTATTGTGGAATCCGAACCACATTACAGATAAATTAATTTATAATCACCAGAAACAACTTCTCTGATTCCCCGTTGGCAGAGGGAGGGGAGTCCATCTCGGGATAACCGAATCGGCAGGCAAGCATGTGGCGGGAAAATCGAGAAAAATGAGGAATCGTCATTCTTATTATCATACTTACTCCTCATTATTAAACCAGTGTAGAGGCATCAGTCAAGTTTCCCAATGTGGGACCCCTCCTATCTACAATGAAAGGGTCTGCTCTTAATTACATGATGACTTTAACTGCACAGCTACAGAGAGGTCGAGGGGAGGTAGCTAAATCTTCAGTACTGCCTAAAAGTGGGCAATCCAAGGCACACAGTAAGCAGGAACATCTATGGGGAATAACTGTAAATGCATCGGCTTCAACAAAGAACAATAAAAATGCGGCCAAAGTCTTTTTGACTCAGTCGAGTTTTCTGTACATCGTATAATCAAGGTCCACCGAAATAGATCTATCTTTCGGTAGTTTCGGTGTAATGCTGTAGAGCCGCTGCCCATGAAACTTTAACCACGGCCCGGAGGTGGTCTGGCCTATACCATTGCCAGACACACGCTGAAGACTAACTTTAACCTTAAATACAAATAAAACCTACTGAGGCTAGAGGGCTGCAATTTGGATGTTTTGATATAATTGGAGAGTGGATGATCAACATACCAATTTTGCAGCCCTGTAGCCTCAGAAGTTTTTAAGATCTGAGAGTGGACAGACAAAATAGTGTGGATAGAAAAAAACTTGTGGACGGATAGACAAAGCCAGCACAATCATTTCTCTTCAGAAAACTAAAAAGTCAAGACAAAGGCCCTGTCTCTCCATAACTCAAAATATAAATACTGGTGTACATATTCGTCAACAGAAGAGCTAAATTTCTATGAAGATGTAGTATCATTAATACATAAAAATGAAATGTACTTTAGAGAAAATTTAGCAAAAAATAATAAAATCAAGACTCCATTACTAGCGAAATGAAACCAAATGCCCTAGAATTATAAGTGATAATGATTTATTTATTTCCAAAATGATTTGGTACCCCAAGTGAATCGAAAACTCAACAGTACTTATCATGACTTACTAGACCGCGTCTAGAACATCGATTGGAAGTGATTGATGTGTACTGTCGGGTGTTCGAGTCGCTTAGGTGCCAAATCATTTGTCACTCATAATTCCCCTTCGGTCGTGATCCTGAAGTAGCACAAATTAGATATTAAGAAACATTGGTAGTGTAATGACTATATATAAATGTTAGGGAGATGTGATAAAAATTCATATATTATATATATATATATATATATATATATATAGTATATATATATATATATATATATATATATATATATATATATATATATATATATATATATATATATATAATATATATATATACATATATATATACATATATATATACTATATATATATATATATATATATATATATATATATATATATATATATATATATATATATAGTATATATATATATATATATATATATATATATATATATATATATATATATATATAGAAGCGAATACCACGGGAAATGATAGTCAGAATCCAAGCGCTTTCATCTTTATTCAGACATCGTCAAGGAGCTACAGTAGCTCCTTGACGATGTCTGAATAAAGACGAAAGCGCTTGGATTCCTGACTATCATTTCCCGTGGTATTCGCTTATTTATGAAGTCACGTGCATCTAACTGTGATTTTTTAAGCATATATATATATATATATATATATATATATATATATATATATATATATATATATATATATATATATATATATATATATATATATATGATATATATATACATATATATATATATATATATATATATATTATATATATATATATTATATATACATATATATATATACATACATATGTATATATATATATATATATTATATATATATATATATATATATATATATTGTCAAGTTTTCGCTCCACTATTGTATATATTGTATATAATTAGTCTTATGTCTATTACCTTCTCCTAACTTCCCATACACACGCCATCTATTGATTGCTCCCTCACTTTTTCCTTCAACCTTGTCTTGTTCTAAGTCTCTATTCCCATTACCCCTCCTTGATATTCTTAGTTATGTTTACTTGGGTACTTCCACCCTCTTGTTAAGTTAGATGTATTCTTCCTCTATTAAAGACAGTGTTTCTGGCGCTACCTAGTTTATCTTTGTGTATTTTGTAATTTAGATATTAAGTTTAATCATGTTCAATTATGGTGTTATTTGACAAATGTTTAAAGTGAAGTGCTTTGTTATATTAATTATTGTTATTGTGTTAACTTTATATAATGATAATTACTAATTAAAATATTACGTGACTGCTGAGTTTTCGTTGCACCCAACCACGTGTTTTGCACAGAGTGGATATTCTATTTTAGTGGAATATCATTTCTATTATCCTTCCTACTGAGTGTTAGCTGAGGCCATATATATATATAATATATATATATATATATATATATATATATATATATATATATATATATATATATATATATATATATATATATTGTCATCTTGTTGCCAGTTAATGATTGGTGAATAATGTATTAGATTATTTTTAAACTATTAATTAGTTAAGAATGGTAACTGCTAGTTTTCTCCTCTCCGATGTTTGACTTGTATATTTTTGCTAATCCTCTTTTCAAATTCCTTATTTGGTGATTTCACTGGGATTGGTCTTCTCCCCCTTCCAACCCCCCGGCTCATGCTGTCCAGTGGGGATATGGAAGTCTTCGGTGGTGTTATGAGCTAATTGTTTCCTGGACATTGCCTTGGGCGTTATTTGAACTGATCGTTGGTACTGATTTTTGGCCTCTGCTCATGTACATAGACTGGAGATTATTCACCTCCTACATACCTTTTGGATCTCCCAGTCTGCAGCTTCAGAATTTATCCTTAATGCCCTTGGTTCAGTTTTAAAGCCAACCGGGACCTCTCTGTCCCAGGTAAATTATATACTTATTGAGCACACGGCAAATGTTCCTCTGCTGTCGGTTTCAGTGAACCGCTTGATACTTGCCAGCCACCTATTGATATTTTTTGGATTCAGCGCTGTGATTGGATTAGCATCTGATAATCACACTGATTTGTCCTCCAGACGTGGAGTTGCACCTTGCCTTGCAAGAGGAGAACTTTTAAATATACGGAGAAGTTGTTAGGGATATTAGTGTGTATTTGTTATGGATATTCTTTCTTCTTGCCTTTCTCCCTCCTTTCCCTTTTCTGGACCCCTCCTTTTTCCTTTTTTGGTTGAATGTGTTTGGTTTCTTTTATTTTTTATTGTTTGTAATTTTTTGGTTGGGATTTGTTTGAGTGATTATTTTAAAGGGTTAGTTGTTTATTCATATATTTTTTGTTTTTATTATTAAAGAAGGAGGGCCAGGTGTTAATTTCCTGCCCTAACGAATTTTGTTTTTATTAAATTTAAGTGATTTTTTCTGAAGTGTTTATTTTCACCCTGAATTGATTTTGGCACACCTGTGGTTTAATGGTTTGTGGTACGATTTCCACACCTTGTGAATTTCGTAGCCTGTTAAGTGAATACAGGTGTTAACCCTATAATTTTTGATAAGTGTATCGTGTGGTTGGTTAACGACGCCATTACAAACTGGCGACCGTTTGACAGGAAGGAATCTTTTCCTTTTCGTGCCTGGTGGGTTCTACTAATTGTGTGCAAAATCAATTTTTAGGGGTTTTTGTTTTTGGCAACTTTTACAGCCAAAAAAAAAAAAAAACCTCTTCGTGTGTGTTAGGTATTTTTGGAATTATTCTTTGGTGTGTTTTTTCGGTCTCATTAATGGAGTTTGGAGCAGGTGGCCTCAACATTTTTAGAGATAGAAGTTTCGATTGCCTCCTTTTTAACAAAGAACATTTGGTTTGTTATTGTTACAAATGTTGATGAGTTGTTGTCAAAAAATGTAAAACCAGATGGTGATCCAGGAGGTTTAACAGGAGCTAACTGCAGCAAATGGTTGAACAAGCAAATTGAATTGAGAATTGGTTTTGGGAACAAAAAAATTTAATGGAATGGAAAAAGTTTAGGGCGGAGGAAGAGAGAAAAGGAAAGAGAGACATGAAATTGCTATGAAGTGGTTTTGGAACCCCCTTCTCCTTCTTCTCCCAGTAAGATCTTTAACGCCTGTTATAAATTTTGGTACAAGGGCTTTAAAAATTTTGTGTCCTCCTAACTTTTTCAGGAATGTAATATCGCTGAGTTTTTTCGTATTCCTTTGAAAAGGATAGCTGCTAAGGTTGCAATGACCACGGGAAATAATTGGACCACCCTTATCCAAAGCAGAAGTTTAGTAGGTAGGGCCCAGAGACTTTCTTTTTTGTGACCTTGGAACGAATCTCTATCCTTGGACTAATGCAAAATGTGAAAGCCATAGTTTTAAAGGCCTGGTTCATAAATCTAAAGAAGTTGGATGATTATGACAACAGGTGCAAGGAGTTTAGCTGTTGGTAGAAAGAATTTAAGCGGTGTGGTAACCAGAAAAACTAAAAAGTATTATTTAGAGGAATTTGAAAAATAGAGACGTTACAGGATGGTTGCCAGTTGCAAGTGACCGAATATTATTTTGTCATAAAAATTGAGTTAGGGGTTGATGGATCTCACGCAAAGCCTGGCTGGATTAGGACAAACGGGTCCCGGAGCGGTAGTAAATACTTAAATAACCAATAACAATAATAGTAATTGCTTTGGGAGGTTAGGAATAATTTTGTTTAATCAGGAAGTTCAACCCATGGAGGCAAAATACAATAATAATTTTTCTTTTTTCCGCCCCGAAGAAAATATCGCTTTTCTCCTCAATAGTGGGGTAACAAAGGGGGTATAATTGTTTTGATAATCCGGAAAATTGTTAAGAGACCATGACATTGCTTCTGTTTGGTAAATAAAAAGGGCCATGTAAAAAGTCAGTGTTTTTGCCTGTTCAAGCAAGTTCCCTTGCCGGAAAAAGAGCTAATGGTAGACCAGTTATGGGCATTGAAAAGAGAGAGAGCGATCCCGTCCAAACCGAAGAACGGGCTGAAACAATGACTAACCAATTGCTTTTAACAGGTTAATTTGTCCCAATAGGTAGTGTCCCTCGTCTGTGAATTCATCCAAAGTTAAAAGAGGTTCATATTTTGGCGAGAGACTGGTGCCGCTCAGTCGTTGATTTTACGAGAAGCATTACCTAGAGATTTTGTTCATGATTATCAAGAGTTTGTGTTTTTTGGTCCTATCCCATCGGCAACTTTCCATTTGAAAATGTCCTTCCTTTTCAGGAATATTGAAATTGGCCATTGCGAATAAGTTTTCCTGTTAAGGACGTGGATAGTATGTGGGAGGAAATGATGTGGCTTATTTTAAAAATTAAACATAATCCAAATTTTTTGATAAATAAATGAAATTGCAGGATAACTTTACTCGTATCTAGAGCTAGTGTTGTTGACGCAGCAGAGTCCAGCAACCAGATGTAGATTTTGAGTAGTTTAGAACTGTAGTGATACGCTAGTTTTAGGAGATATTGGAATTTTGGAAGGACAAATTGAATTGGACTACGTAAGAGCTTAAATTGTTTTTAAAAAAAAGAAAAGCTCAGAAAAGGGATTTTCGGGATCTCCCTTATTCAGTTCAGGTGAGGTATCCTTGATGTAACTGTTCCAAGATTTAATTTAATTAATGAATGAATATTTTTATATAGGTTGAGTAAGGCCTATGGATGGCTGGATAATAATTATTGATCATGAAATTTTTTGAGACATATATGGTACCTTTGTTTACAGAACTGAGTTTTAATGTTTCATTGTTGGCGTCATGACAGTGGTTTTGGCTCGGGTTCCATATTTTGGCATTTCATAAGACTTCCGGGGTAAATCTTGCTTATTTTGAGTTATTATTGGCCCAAAGTTTGAAGGCTAGACGTAAAAAGAAGTTTGTCAATAGTTTGTGACATCTGTCAGAGAAGGTCGGTAAGCCCCAATCAGTCCTATACCAAAGGTCACCTCTATGTTCATAGCCCCCTTGTTTCTGAACCGTTTTTAAACGAGGTAATTAGTTGATTTGTTGGACGCCATTGCCCAAGGACACGTAGTGGGAAAGAATATAGTTTTTACAAAACTGATTTATGGGATAAAATTGTCCTCGTACCCATAAAAGAAAAAAGTGTTAAGATTGTGGATGTACTAATTGATATTTCTTCACCAGGTTTGGGATGGCCTAAGATAATTCAATCAGAACTGTGGTTACTAATTTCATCCACAAGTAATTTTAGTGAGAAAAATGGCCAGAGATAGGTTATTAAACAAACCTGTGACATGTTCATTTCCTTATTATCCTGAAAGTCAGGAGGGTGCTCTGGAGAAAGGTATTTCATCCAAACCAATGAATCGACGATTAGGAAATAATAGTTTAAGTTCCACGGTTTCTGAGTGGGATAAATGGCAATTTTACCATATCTCTTATTTGCTTATTTTCGGTCGGCTCCAAGTCCAATCATTAGGTTTGTCGCCTTTCAAATTTGGTTTTTCGGACATTGTTGTTTCGTGGTTCACCTCTTTGAGTGTCGTAAGAGAGTCATGGGAACGGTTAGACATTCCTAACTATTAATTTCTTTTTTTGGATTTACATTGAACTAATTTAGGGTGATAAAATGATGAGGCTTGGGAATTTGCTCCATGAAAATATTTTGTTGTGAGTCAAGAAGAATGAAGGTACTTTTTGAAAGGAAAGGAAATTTAAGACTCGTAAACTTCGCTGCAAGGTCCGACATAAAGGTGTTGGGTGGTTGTTACCTTTTCCTTGGTAATCCCATTACAAGCTTCATTTTCAGGTCCTTGGAAAATTTTGAAAAAAATTAAGAGTAGTATAAATTATTTAAGTAGACTCCTGGAGTAGAAAAGGAAACCTTTTCAGCTTTGTTCCATATAAATATGTTTGAAGGCATTATGATGGAACAGAAGAAAGCTATTCCGCATGGCAACAACAATTGGGAGGATTGGTTTTTAAATGTAATAACCTTTATTCCTTTTCAGAGGAAGCATAATGGAAATTGCTTTAGAGCAAAAGAAGATAAAAGGAAAGGACAAAACGTAATTTTTCGAGGAAGTTTTCGGCAGACAAGAAGCGGCATTCTCGCAGGTGTTGGAGGTGGGCCTGTTCTCATGATGGTTTCTAGAATCGGCAGGAGTGTTGGTGGAATGCGAACAGGCGCCGAAGTGTCCGGAGACAACACCGCGACTTCTGATGCAATAACTTCGACTGAACGAAGTAGGAATAAGGCAGATCATCAGTCACCCGGAAGTCAGAGAGTCATCATTTAAGAGCCCACAGAATTCAGATTATCAAGTTGAGAGATCAGCGAGCAAGAGTCGTCAGAGAAAGATAAGAATAAAAGAAGGAACCAGGACGAACATCAGAGGAAAAGTTTGGCTCCGAAGAAATTGGTCGAATTCTGGTCAAAGGTCGTCTTCAGGAGTGGACACCGAGGTTATTTCGACGGTTGAGCCAGACTTCAGAGAAGAAACTTCCTTGCCTGCTAGAGGTTTTGGGGAGTTCCTGCCCTTTCACGTATCAAAGAGTAAACTTATTTTTATTTCGCAATACGGAGGCAAGAAGGCGTTCCGCCTTTTGTGAAGCCCATTGCTTCGAGTTTGCAAAATTGGTCCGGCAAGTACCTTTTCACAATTACCTCACTGTTCCCCCATTTTTCATGCAGTGTAAAGATTTTTACCTTTTATGTAAACGAGGAGACACAATTTCTGCATTTTATCTTTGTTAGTAAGCTTGTAAAATAAACTATTTGTTGTGTTAGTGTTTCTTTCATTATTCGTATCCCCAGTTTTCAATTGTTGGTGTTGAATTCTTTTTGTTTATAAATCATATTGAACATGAAGTGGAACCTTTCTCTCGGTTCGTAACCATTGTGGGCGACCTTGCTTAGAAATAGCAACTAGCATTTTGAAACAGGGAGAATATAGAAAAGTAACCAAAGAAGAGGGGAGATTGGTGAAAGAAGGTTCATTGAGTCCAGGTAAAGCCTTCTTTAGGTCTGGAAGTGGGAATGATCTTCGTAAGTATGTTGAAAAGTGGAAAGAAAGAGAAAAGTTATGAGAGATGATTAAAGAAGCGGCGTGAGAGGAGGAAAAGAAGACAGGCCCAGAGGGAAGTGCAGCAAGTGAGAAGAAGCAATGAAACTGCAGCAGGAGTATTGCATGAGGTTGGTAAATTGCTCAGTTAACGGAAAAGTACGCGTAACAGGCTCGGAGAGGCGAGAACGAAGAAAACGAAGCTGATAACGAGTTTGGTAATGAGTGGCAATTGCTGAAATTGGGACTGACCGAAAGTTTGAATAAGGAAGGAAAAGTAAAACCCAAAAATATTTCATATGTTTTTGCGAAGTTAATGGAAAGAGTAGGGTCTCCCTACTGTGGTATTAGTTGCAACTGTCTAAGGGAGGAATGTGACGATTATTGATATTTGTGAAAGAAACTGTTCGTTAGCGCGTGCAGGTTAGTACCGGAGGCCAAAACCGTAAGAAAATTTTAGAAATTTGAGAAAGGATGAAAATATCATGTATGTAGAAATACGGTTAATTCAAGTTTTTGAAAAAGGGCTTGTTTGATTGATTTGTTAACTTCTGCGAAAGTTGAGATTTTGGTTTTTTTTTGATAGAGTTTGAAGAACTTAATGGTTTGTTAGAAAACTTCAAAGATAACCTATTCCCCCTGAGATTTAAGCTTTACATAAGAAAGATAGGCGAGAAGTATCTTTTGCAGGAGTCAACTAGGTTAGCTTAGACGAATATAGTCTAACTCATAATTTGAGTGTTAGTAAGAAACGAAATGAGGCCTTCCGTCTGGGTAGAGTACAAAAAACAGAAAAGGTTTCAGGTCCTAGTAAATAGCAAATGCGATGTTACAAAAGTGGACTATTTCCTGTTATATCCAATGCGGAAAACCAGGTTA
>NC_087205.1:76883035-76888035 GCF_015104395.2 Macrobrachium nipponense
AATTTTCAGCAATGTCTGTTGTGTGAGAATTTTGTACATAACTTTCATTTAGAATATGATACTTGTGCATTGTTTCATGAATGAAAGTTTGTGCGTTCTATATCTAACCTCTTGTTCTGTAACGTTCCAGTACATTTTTTTATATTTTAGTGGGAATAATGTCAATAAACTACAATTACGTGCTTATCGTTTTTCATTTGCGCTAGAGCTGGAAAAGAAAAACAGAAGAAAACAACTCACGACCAATGCTAAGTCGGCTTAGATAAGATTATAGGCCTTTTACCCCTTGCGTCGAAAAACCAAAATTTCATGTAAGTGAACGACCAGCCAGCAGCGTCATGTCTGGCTACATAGTAATGTCACCAAGTGATTGGCGAATTCCCGCAATAGATATAGAAAATCAAATCAGGAAAATTATAATAAAAGGGGTTCGGGAGTAAGTGTTTTTGTTTGGATAAGGTCAACAACACTTCCACGGACCTAAAGAGAATTCATTATACAGTATTTACCTAGAAAGAAAGGCAGCAAAATCAAACGTATGTGTACGTACTAAACGTCACGTTCAAAACATCCGCTCCCGTATTTATACGTGCTAAACGGTTCAGGTAGCGTTGGCGCGCTACGTATATATACGTCCTAAACGGTTAAAAGGTTAATTAAAGTTTCTCACTAAGTCCCGTGCTAAACTGAGGTCTTTATCTCTGAAATGAGAACTCGGTCAATACCAAATACTCATAACATTACCTCAACAAAAAGCTGGTGGAGAGTAGGATGAGCGCAGGGCACAAGAATAACTCACCGCCTCTGCTGCCTGTGGTCGCTCTTACTCGAATGAACTGTGAACAAGCTGTTTCTTGACCTTTTCCGTCATTGATTGATTTTTTTTTTTCTTTTTTTTCGCACATACCAACGTTGAATACAACTTAAGGATCAGCTCTTAGTAGCAGCTTGCGTTTACTCACACCGATATCAGATTTATATTACTGTGGTTATTCCCTCCTTTTTAGTATTTTCTTTAGGTATTCGTGGGAATTAGATTTACCTATATGTTCGATTACCTCATCGAGGCCCTCGTCTGTGTGGATTTGATCTTTATATTTACTAGTTATCGAGAGAAATGAGAAAGAAATGTACTTGCTCTTGAAAATTACTTGTTACAGTTGTTGATCGTTATGATATGAAAACTTATTTTGTTATCATATACAATTTCCAGATACTTAAAAACAAGTCTAGTTTCGGACAACTATATTGAATAACTTTTAATTTCAATTCCACAAACGATAATGGAGCGTAAGAGGTAGTTTTTGCATAGTATGTATTTGGAGCTTTGAGCGACGTAGTTCATTTAAGAATCTATGTACATTTGAATTGAATAATTAATTGGAAAACAATTAATCTAAGAAACGTTGTCCTAAAAAAGTTCTTATTATGAAATGACCAGTAGGATGAAAGCTAAAACCTCTGTTATGTCTTCCTATAAGACCACGTTTGTGAAGTATGACTCATCATCATAATAGACCCTACAATGAGAATTGTTGTGGCTGGTAATTTCAGGACCAAAAATGCAGAATCTTGCAGTGTGTATTCATGTGCTAATTCTTTTAACCGAATTTTTATTATGTTGTCTTTATGTATTTATATCCTTCGAAATGGGAAGAGTACCCATTAAAAAATTTATATACATGGTCTAAGTCACTGTCTAATATTGTTTTTAAAGCAGGTATCAGTTTGAATTCTGTTACGGAAGAAGCACTTTTCATTTATAATTCTCCTTGGCTGTAAGTTATTCCCGAAGCGTAGTTTATTAGATATATATATAAACATAGCATCACGTTTTGCGTACTTCGTGATCAAGTTATCCATATATGTATACAAACACACACACACACACACACACACACGCACACACACACACACACACACACATATATATATATATATATATATATATATATATATATATATATATATGTATGTATGTATATATATATGTATATATACATGAATTTTTATCATATCTCACATTTTATATATAACCATTACACTACCAATGTTTCTTAATATCTAATTCGTGCTACTTCAGGATCACGGCCGAAGGGGAATTTAAGTGACAAATGACTTGGCACCTAAGTGACTCGAACACCTGACAGTACACATCGACGACTTCCAATCAGTGTTCTAGACGTGGTCTAGTAAGTCGCTGATAAGTACTGTTGAGTGTTTGATTCACTTGGGTACTAAATCATTTATCACTTATAATTCTAGGGCATTTGGTTTCATTTGACTTGTAATGGAGTATTAATTTTATTATTTTTTGCTAAATTTTCTAAAATTCGTTTCATCTATATGTATTAAATGAATACATCATCAGAACATTAGCTCTTCTGTTGACGAATATATACACCAGTATTTATATTTTGAGTTATGGAGACACAGGGTCTTTGTCTTGACTTTTTAGTTTTCTGGAAAGAAAATGATTGTGCTGGCTTTGTCTATCCGTCCACACTTTTTTCTTTCCACACTGTTTCTGTCCGCTCTCAGATCTTAAAAACTACTGAGGCTACAGGGCTGCAAATTGGTATGTTGATCATCTACCCTCCAATTATCAAACATACCAAATTGCAGCCCTCTAGCCTAAGTAGGTCTTATTATATTTAAGGTTAAATTTAGTCTTTAGCGTGGGTCTGGCAATGATATAGGCCAGGCCACCTCCGGACCGTGGTTAAAGATAGATATATTTTCGGTGGCCTTGATTATATGATGTACAGAAAACTCGATTGAGTCGAAAAGACTTCGGCACGTTTTTTATTTGTTCTTTGTTGAAGTCGATGCATTTTACAGTTATTCCCCATAGATGATCCCACTTACTGTGCGCCTTGGATTGCCCACTTTAGGCAGTACTGAAGATTTAGCTACCTCCCCTCGACCTCTCTGTAGCTGTGCAGTTTAAAGTCCTCATGTAATCAAGAGCAGACCCTTTCATTGTAGATAGGAGGGTCACATTGGGAAACTTGACTGATGCCTCTACACTGATTTAATAATGATGAATAAGTATGATAATAAGAATGATGATTCCTCATTTCTCTCTATATTCCCGCCACGGGCTCGCCTTCTAATGCGGTAGTCCCGAGTTGGACTCAGAGAAGTTTGTCTCTGGTGACTAGAAATTAATTTCTCGATATAATGTGGTTCGAATCCCACAATAAGCTGTAGGTCCCGTTGCTAGGTAACCAATTGGTTCCTATCCATATAAAGATGCCTAATCCTTCGGGCCATCTGCAGGAGAACTATTAATCAGCTCAGCGTTTTGGCTAAACTTAGATATACTTTACTTTCAACTTCTATGGCACCAGAGAGAGACAGAGAGGGAACTCAGGGAGACCAGCTTTTTTTTTTTTTGTGAACAACAACGTAAATATCAGCACGCAGGTCCGTTCTAAATATGCTGCCTCTCAAACGTAGTAATGGATTTCTTGTGTTCATGCGATCTTTGTAGGTTCATGGCTCGCTCTAGTTACCGGTGCAGCAATTTCATGTTAGCCTGCTTCACCTTATTTGCTAAGAACCTTTGTTCAAGGAATGAACAGTGGCGTCGTGAGGGTTGCTGGCGCCCGGGGGCAAAGTCTTGTATGGCGCCCCCAAACAGGGGGGAGGAGTATTTTCATTTGAGTGTGCTACTCTTGACAGGAAATGTTTGCCTTCTTTATTTTAGGTATATTGTGTTGAAAACTAAACATTCTAATATACATAATAATATTCTGGAATGAAAGAACACAAACCGAATTTACAAACTGAAATAGTTTATTTTACATATAATAGATATACTGTAATTAATTAACCATTAGCCTCATAAATAAATTCCAAAATGTTGATAAGATAACTAAAATGTAGATTATAGTAAAGCATCACAGTAACCAGCAACTCTTGAACACCAAAGACAAATGGCAAATTAAATCCAATTGACTAAAAAAGGATTTCAATATTAGGGAATACAGGGGGCTAAGAAAATCATGAAAATGTACAATTTGTTGCCGGCATAGAAGTTTATAGTACAAAAAGAAAAAAAAAGATTTTATGGTATTTAAAGAATGAATAGTTATAATGCCTGAAAAGAAAACTGATAAGAACAATGATGAATTAGTTCATTAACTATAAACCTTATTTTTCTTTAAAGAATGTTTAACATACCTTGAAATAATGAAAACAAAAAGATTAAAGTGATGGATCCTGCAGCCGCTTCTGGACTCTGTCAATCTTGCTAAGTAAAATGTTCCAAAAGCTTAGTGCAGCAAAGAAATCAAATGTCAAAATTCTGCTCAATAGCTGTGTTGCTTCACTTCTGATATCTGTTGTCTCATTCAAATCTCTTCCGATGATCTCTAAAAGTTGGACCAAATCCCCACACATTTTCATGTGTGGGTCAAACTGCATAAGCTGTAGCACTCCAGTGTGTTTTAGATTCAGCTTTCACAGATATATGGAAATTCTTCTTTAATCTCTCCCATCTATAGGTCTACCTTGAAAAGAAAACATACACTGCCTGCACAGTTCTAAAAATCTGTGACCATCACCACCTCATTACTTGCGGAATGAACCCCGGCCAAATTTAGTGAGTGGTTGTTACAGTTCACATATATTGCTTTAGGGTTCACTGCAGCAAGTCTTTGTTGTACTCCTGATTTGTGTCCAGACATGACAGCAGCATTATTACAACACTGAGAACGAAAGTCTTCAAAAGACAATTGATCTTTCTCCAGCTGCTGCATTGCTACATTTACCATACTTGCTGCAATCTTTTGGTGTACTTGTATAAAACCCAGGAACTTTCTTTCACGCAAACTGTTTTTCTTTATAGTTTATCTCTACGTATCTTATGAATTGTTTATCTCTACGTATCTTATGATCTCTGACATTTGTTCACTGTGTGTATCATCTGGAGTTGAATCAAGCATTGTACCATAATACTTAGCTCTTCGGATGTCATTCAGTAAAGTGCTCCT
>NC_087205.1:76893035-76902627 GCF_015104395.2 Macrobrachium nipponense
ATCGACACAATGGTTATGCTAGCCTTGCACTGGTACAGGTTCTTGCATCTAAATAGCCCCTGATGTGGGCAAAAAAAAAAAAACTAGGCTCTGTTGCAGATCACCTAGCCTATGGTAACTTTTGCGTTTTCATTACGCAGAAGGTTGAGGGTTGATGCAATGACACAAAACTAAAACATTGAATACCATAATCAAGCTGCCGTTGCTCAGGGACTGGATCCTTAGGGCTATCCGGTTCGAAGGACGAAAATGTCATGAATGTTATTGCAACTGTTTTCAGGTTCGTGCCAGATGGAGGGAGGCTTGATAGCCCTACCTTAAGTTACAGGTACCATGTTATGGTAATGGCTTCATAGCAATGAATGATAAGTTAAAGGAAATGAAAACACATTTTCTTCAAGTAGTCTGCAGCAAAGAGGCTTTCGCGCATGTGTTGGGGGGGCCTGTTCTCATGATAATTCTAGAATCAGCAGGAGTGCTGTGGAACTCGACGCGCCATCACATAGTCAGAAAATGCAGCGAAATATGATGCAATACTTCGTCGAGATTCTTCTAAGACATTCTGGTAATCTCGGGAGCCTGTGACGTTCGCTGGTAGGCCACGCCCCCAGGTTGTCGTATAAATACGACTGACGAAGTAGGAGATATCACATCATCAGTAAGAGTCACAGATCAGATTATCAGTGAGTGCTCAGCAGCAGAGATCAGAGATCATCAGAGAGAGATAAGAGAAGAAGGAACAGACGAAGGATCAGAGAGGAAAAGGCGCTCGAGAGTTTGGTCGAATTCTGGTCAAGTCGTCGTCAGGAGTGGATGACAGAGTTATTTCGACGTTGAGCAAACCTTCAGAGAAGAAACGTTCTACAAGAGGTTTCGAGGAGTTCCTGCCTTTCGAGTATCAAGAATAGACATTGCTTTCCGCAGTACGGAGTCAAGAATACGACTAAAGTTCCACCGTTCTCCTTTGTGAAGCCATCGCTTCGAGTCGCAAAACTGGCCAGCAAGTACTTTCATTACCCCACTGTTGCCCCAGTTCATGCAGTGTAAGATTTTACCTTTTTTTTATGTAAATAGAAGACACCATTCTGCATTTATCTTTGCTAGTAAGCTTGTAAATAAACCTTTGCTGTGTTTGTGTACCTTTCTATATTCGTATCCCCAGTTTCAACTGTTGTGTTGAATTTCTTTTGTTTATTTTCATTTTGAACTTGGAACGGACCTCTCTCGGTTCGTGACGTTCCAGCCCGTGCACAAGGACAACTCGAATAGTAAACATGGAGGATTTTAACAATTTCATTACAAAACTAGAATTTGCTAACGACAACAGAGAAACGAAGCAGTGAATCATGAAGTTAGGTGACACAGCACCCCAAATTTACTTGAATTGAATGGGGCCAGGCGACCACTCAAAAAAAAATACACACAGAAAAATCACTTAAATTAAATCACACTTTCATCAAAATAGCTAGGGACACATTTCCAAAAGTTGATTACATAATGACAGCAAATGTTTAAATCAATTAGCCCAACGATGGCTAAAGGAAAGAATGATCACTTACTGTACATAATAATGGCGTCGCTCGCAACTTCCCTCATGGATAGGTCACGCTCGTGCACCTCACTCACGGCCCTGGGAGAGCTACTGAATGAACTGAGTTAATTAGAAGGAAGAGGATATGTGGTGTGTGCATTCGCCTTTTGTGCCTGGACAGATCGGGTTAGTCAATTTACTGGTCATTTTTTCATCTCAAAAAGGAAACATTCTTCTGTTTCTTCGATAATTTACATAACAACAAGAATTCTGTCATTTCTCCATGGTGGAGATGAGGCGAGGACTAATAAATGCGAATGACAAGAAAGAACCATCCTGCTTTTGCCACCAGATCGTCTGATACGTGGCAATACACCTTACATTGAAAAGCGGGAAACGGATGGACGAGCGGGATTACGTCATGAAAAACTCGTGCACTAGTTTTTGGCGACAGTAAGGATCATTTGCTTCCCTCTGAATACCATTGATACAGGTCCATATCAAAACTAACACATTTGGTAGTGCATCTTGATATTTTTAGTACCTTTACTATTTGGACAGTCAATCAGTTTTGAGCAGCTCACATACATAGATATAAGACTTGACAATAAAACAATAAGAAATTTTGCAATGTGTTATGTGAGATTTTTAAAGAAAATTTTGGCAAACGTGAACTTAGTGACTTTAATGAAGGGAGCGACAGAATGTGACATTGGGAAAGGCAGGACATTTTGCTATAGAAATTTTTCAGCCTTCTTCCAAATGTTCCGAGCTGAAAAAAGCAAAACTTTATGCCCATAGAAATATGACCAAATTTAATCATCATACAAATAATAGAACAAGAAATTCCTCGTCTCAAGATTAAACTCATCTCAAACAATCATGCAAAATTGACTTGCTTTTTAATTTCAAAGATTGCCTGCAGCACTTAATGAGATCCTCAACTTCACCTCTACATCTGGCATAGTCAACATCTTGGACCTGGCTCTCTCAAAAGTCAATCCTTGCTTTCCTTCCATTCTAGGTGGTTGGTACCTCAGTGGTTCTTCTTTTCTTTTTTAACTATTTATATTTTTATTGCATTTTAACGTAAATGTTATTGTGAATCCTTATATTTAGTTTTTAATATATGCATTTCTCTTTTAACAGGCTGAAGATGCACAAAGTTGATGTGCGAAACATTTCACGATATGTGAAGCATCAATGAACATCCTGAACCTCTTATGTCTGTGCTCCTGTATACCTTAAGTATGTATAGATATGTAACGGGTGTTTCGAAATTAGAGGCCCCCCCTCCACAGAACAAAAGGAAAGTTATGAAGTTTTCTGCTATAATCTATCTCCAAGTACATTATCGTAAGTTTCTATTAAGATATTTTTCATTTTACATTTCTTGTATTTTCAGACTGAGTGACGGAGTTAGATACAGCCATGGCTAACAACTCGGAGGAAATCAGATGGATTGACCGAATCTTGGGAATGACCTTCAGAGAGACCAGGGATGCTGGTGCATCCTTCATTTCATGTTCTTGGATAGCTAATTATATTAAAAGAGAAGAATCCTTTGTTAAAAGAAACTGGAACAAAAATCCAAATGACTGTCATTGCGAAAAGAGTGAGAATCTTGAAAGACCTGAAGTCCTTTCTTAGGAGTCAAAAGACATCATAGCAGAGGCGGTGGGTAGACCAAGTAAGTCTTTACATAAATTGGTGTGTGAACTAGAAACAAAAATGGGAAAGAAGAGAAGTTATAGTGCTGTATACCCTGAGTTGAAAAAATCTGGTATCAAGCCATTTCATGTTATCAGCAAGCCCAACATCACTCAGCTACAGAGAGAAGATCGTGCATGGTTATGTGCTTCATTTCTTAAAAATTGGGATGAAGTTGACTCTCCATGTTGCTGCATCAGATGAATTCTTCCTTTACACAGTCCGGAAGCTAAATCATAAAAATGTCATCATTTGGGCTGCAAAGTTGGATGATATCAGTGATGACGTGTGCAATCGCCAAGTTGTGAAATTTCCTGAATGTTTGGGAATTTTTCTCTGTTTCACAGCCAAATGGTTAAAGTGGATCATCAAAGAAAAAGTAGTTATGGAATGGTGAATACTTCAGAGCAATTATGCTTACTGGTGGAGTATTTCCTTTCCTCAAAGATCCTGAAAATGTGTTATCTGTTGAAGAAGACACAGGATCGTGTTCAAGCTTGCAGAGTGAACGATGGTGGTATACCAAGCCTCGATGACCTGCGAAGAGAGGTGACCGAAGTGCTCAGGGAAATGGAGCTTGAATCTCAGCTTTTTTGTGATTTGCTTAAATAATACCCCTCAAGAATGCAGGCTGTGGTACAGGCAGATGGAGGCCACACAAAATACTAAATACAGAGAAATTTTAAATAAATACCTGTTCTGAATTACTTTTGTTTTTGTCCATATCTATTTTAGTTTATGCTGTAGAGGGGGGGGGGGGGGGCTCTAATTTCGAAACACTGCATGTATGTAAACAACTTCCATCATATCACAACCGCTGACATATATTACTAAGTAAATAGGAGACACCTATCACTATTAGTAATGCATAAACATAGTCATCCTATTATCATTTCAATATTAAGTTGATGGTAGTTGAACGATTCCATTTGTTCGATTTTACAGAAAACATTGGGAACTCACAAAAGTGATAACAAAGATAAAAAGAAAATTAAACTCTTAACAGTTTGAGCTTTGTAACCTCACTATCTTGTTTTCGATGTCGTGATGTGCATTGGAATCGAATGTCAATGTGTCATTTATCAGTCAAAACATGCCCTGCTCAGTGAGACACAATTATTGCACTGCATTCGGTGCAAGTTACTGTTAGATATCAGGAAAGCTTAATATACAGAAGAGAATCATACATGGACAGTAATGGAGAAAACCCCATCGTCCCTCAACACCTAGGTGCTGATTCACAGGTAGTCGATTTTTATACTTGGAGATAAGAATCTAGGTGTGAAATTTAACATCTTTAGGTGTGAAATTTCACACCTTTAAATGAGGTTTTAATTACTTTTCACACATTTTAATGAGGTGTTAATTACTTTTCACACTTTTAGGTGTAAAAATTGACCATAAAGGTGTGAATATAATAATATGTGTGAAATTTCTCGGTCGTGTCGGCGCCGCGCAAAACTCTATAGAAATAAAAACCCTGATTTCAACCCTGATCCCAAAGTACCTCATACTCTACGGGAGGTAAAAACCCTGATTTCAACCCTGACCCCAAAGTACCTCATACTCTACAGGAGGTAAAAACCCTGATTTCAACACTGACCACAAAGTACCTCATACTCTACGGGAGGTAAAAACCCTGATTTCAACCCTGACCCCAAAGCTCCTCATAGACTACAGAGGTAAAAAACCCTGCCCTTGTTTCAACCTTGACTAATCCGAGTTCCCCCTTACGTGGCTCATCATACAATTCGTGAGTTTTCGGGAAATTATTCAAGTCCTTTATGATATGTGTGTATAGATGCATAATATTCCATGCATAAAGAGGTTAAATGGTAAATCAGATTACATATAGAATTGTTATAATTTTTGTAACAAAAGTCATACAGAAATACATTGGGGATGGTATACATGAATTAATATTCAATACAAAGTCATACAAGAATACACTGGAAAAGGTGTACAAAAGAATAAATGGATGACTCTTACCCAACAAGCCGAGATTCATCCAACCAGGAATTAAATTGTTTTAGGTACCCCGCTCCACTTAACGTAGTACTGTGCCCTATTACCTCTCTTCCTCCTTTTTAAAATATTTATGTAGAGCTCCGGTAGATTAGCGGGGATTAACTCTTATTTATAAAACACTCCTTTAATAGTCTTCCCCCTTGCAAGTCCTCTAAATAATGTACTGTAGGACTGTATTTCCGGTCAACTTTATCTATTTTTAAATCAATCGTAAGTGCAAGTGTTCTGCATGGTATATCCTTTCCTGGAGAATACAGCCCTGTCCTCATTTGCGATATGGACTATACTACCAACCTTCAAAAAGGGAACTGACGGGTTCTTTCTGCGATGATCCATTTTTTAATTCCATATATCCTGCAAAATCTGTGGCTTATATCCTGTCTGTCTACTAACGCGTGAATGCGATTCGAGGTCTGCCCACCTCGTAATCATCTGTGTGGTGTATTATTATAGCTGGTAGCGATGTCATGCAACACATTAACGTATTTATTTGTATTGTTGTGAGTTAAGTAACTATATATTTTACTTTTAAGTGTCCTGATAACTCTTTCAGCTATCGCCGCTTTAATTTCTCTCGGGTGTACATTATATAATTTTATATTTCTGTCGTTTAGGTATTCCCTCACCTGCTTGTTATAGAATTCCCTACCTTCATCCGTATTCGAACGTGATACCCCCTGATAAAAGTTTCTGATTCGAGAACCTTCTTTGAAGTACAAAATTTGCTAATTACTTTTTACACCCTTTATCTCCGCACCTGTGTGTTCTATGTAAATAAGAAATTTATTACAATATGACTATTCAGTGAATATAAAATGTATTCGTTTGTAATGTCTATTCTAAGTGAATGAAATATTTGCTACCTTTATTTTACACATTCTTTCTCTTCGTATGAATAGTGTCATCATCGAAGCCTTTGAGATGCAAGCAACTCGTTTCTTCGCAGAAGCAATAGATCTATTCGCATATCCGTCCCGAATTATCATAGCAGCAACTCGGGAAAAAGTGTGATTTGCCAGAAAATAATTTAAGAGTATGAAAAGAAATTCTATAATATAGTACTATACTGCGGGGTGAATGAACATCCATTGCAGAAGTACCCGTCTATAAGGAACAAGATCAGGATTAGTAAAGAATTATTAAACCCCTTTGAATATATACTAGATCGAGGGACGACTGACATGTGACTACTATACACTCACGATGACAGAGGCGTTTACTGCTGGATGGCATTCGTCAATCTCCATCGTGTTCATAACGTAGAATGTATTCCATTCGAGTAAACTCAGTAGAAATATCAGTCTAAACTGCTCCCATCAAAATCTAATGAAGACTAGAGACATAGTTCAAAATGAAACTTTGGTCCGTCAGTGAATTGGACATCAGAAAGGTGGCGAATTCTCCGAGATATATACAAAAGCATTATCTTGTATCCAGTAGTACGGTTATCTACTGGTTGACCTCGCACCTGATAGCTTACAGCTAAGGAGTAATATGACGGGTAAAACCGAATATCAAATTATTTATCAACAGTGGTGACTAAGAAGCAGCTGCAGGTATTGAAGAAGATATATGAAAATATTGAATACCCCGACAGTTTTAGCGACATAAACATATTATTTAGAGATGGTGTCAAAAAATGACCTAAAGAGTCAACCCTCTTATGCTTTACATAAAGTTACACTGAAGAAATTCCTTCGAAGAAAGGTGATATCCCCGAAACCTCAGGTCACCGTTAGCAGTGATCTGGCTGACATGTCTAAACTCGCCCCTTATAAATATCTCTTAATAGTCATCGATCAGTTTTCGAGATATTTACAGGTTATTCCTCTAAAGAAAAAGAATGGGGATACTATGCAATGGATGTTAAAGGTTCCCGAATCAGAAGCTTTTTTCGGTGGTATAGTATATCACATTTGAATACGGATGAAGGTAGGGAAGCGTTTGTCAACGGAATAAGTAACACTTTTCAAATCCGTATCCATATTTTTGAATGAGATGTTGGTGGAATCTTGTCTGATATTTCGCTATCAATCGTATATTAAACTGTTACAAAATATAAACCCCATTGCGATGACTATGTTAGGACGGAGTGGATTGTTTAATGATGATGATAATGGGACGTTTGGTAAATTAGAGAATTCACGGCTAACACCTTCCAGGACACTGCCAGGTGGGAAACGAGTGTCAAGGCGACTCCTAAATCACTTGGTATATATATCTACTGCCCCTTGCTCCTTGATCTAGCGAGTATTGACATGTATTTACTAGATTCGGTGGATTTGAGAATTAGGTTAGAAATGGCTAATAACAGCTGGATTTTGGGCATTGATATAAATGGAGAGTTCAACCAATTGAATGTGGAGAATGCAAAATTATGGATTAACAGGGTTACCCCGCACTATAACGCCATGTCCGCTTTGAATGAGGCTTTATCAGTATAAAATGCATATCATTGGAATGAATGAATCATCTACATTAATCGATCATGCATTTGAAGTTGGCAATTGCCTTGGTTGATATGAAGAATTTTTCAAGAGAATATGCCAGGAACTGGTATATTTCGAATACTGCGAGTTAAGTAAATATACATATCACTATTAACAGGGACACAACATAAAATATTCAAGGGTACATTCCCCGGGAGAATAACACAATTATCTTAAGGAACGCAGACAGCAATCGGGGTCGGGCATGAAAACATGATCACTCCGTAGAGTTTTGCGTGGTGCCGACACAACCATGGGAAACCTGTGAAATTTCACACCTATTTGATTTTTCGGGAGAATATGCCAGGAACGGATTATATTTCGAACACTACGAGTTAAGTAAATATACTATCACTGTTAACGCGGACATGAAAACATGATCACTTACAATGGTTTAATTTTAATGGGGGAGATATATTTTGTTTTAGTTTCACGACCGAGGATATGAAGGATTCACTACCAGTCGAAATTTCCAAGGATAACAATTAGATTGGCAGAGCCAGTGGCAAAGCCTCGCATAGTAAGGCTTTTTGGGGATACGGAAGGTATTCTATCAATTGATTCAGATAGGATAATTCAGTGTGACGTTAGAGGGTGAAATGGATGGATACTAGAGAATTAGAAGTATCTTTAAAAGACACGTTAGGGCCATTAATTAAATATTTAGGAATATTCGCCTCAGATGATGTACTCACGAATTGTATGATGAGCCACGTAAGGGGGAACTCGGATTAGTCAAGGTTGAAACGGGGGCAGGGTTTTTTTTTTACCTCTGTAGACTGTGAGGAGCTTTGGGGTCAGGGTTGAAATCAGAGTTTTTACCTCCCGTAGAGTATGAGGTACTTTGGGGATAAGGGTTGAAATCAAGGTTTTTAGCTCTTTAGAGTTTTGTGCAACACCAAAACGACCGTGGGAAACCTGTGAAATTTTACACATATTTGTTATATTCACACCTTTATGGTCAAGTTTCATACCTAAAGGTGTGAAAAGTAATTAACACCTCATTAAAAGGTGTCAAATTTCACACCTAGGTACTTATCTATAGGTAGAAAAACAACTACCTGGGGATTAGCACCTAGGTGTTGAGGGATTATGGGTTTTTTCCCCTACTATGGACGAACCGAATTGTTTAGAGAGCACAAAGTTTAGAAAATGTCCCTAAAAGTGGAGCTTCTCGAAGCACCACAAGAGAGCAAGACAATACAGTAGTGTAAATGTTGTTGAACAACATTCATTTGAGAACGTTGAATTCTAGCGCTTCGTCACGATATTGTTGAGCCAGGAATCTTGACTTGGTCTACGCCTGTGACTGGTGTCTGATGAATACTTTAGATGGAGAGGGAGATATTTTAAAAAATACACTTGAATTCTTTGATAGGTGTCTAATGAATAAGCAAGTCTACCTTTGATCAATGGGAGATTCAGTTAGGTTTACTTTACTTTTTCTGTTTTTTTTATCGATGTCCAGTGAATACCACCTGACATGGATGGAAATTGATTCAATGATGCATGCAAATTTTTCTTCAAAACCTAAACAGTATTTTATTCACATCAAGCTAATCGCTCCATTATCCCCCTATGGGCAACCCCCCCTCATATCTCAGGCCAATACATTGATTGTTCCCACGCTACTCCGACTTCTTGCTTTTAACTTCATCGCGTTAAAGTAGCATTAATAAAGACGGTCATTTTACAATTCCCCGCACCACCGATAAACAAAGCCTTAGAATGCATATGTTTATAGAACATTTTGTGCTCAAAATTACTCGTTTTTTTCTATTATTCCCCAATATATTGCATACACTCGTGTTACACCCTGCGTGATTGTTGCAGC
>NC_087205.1:76903127-76920627 GCF_015104395.2 Macrobrachium nipponense
GATTGTTGCAGCTGCCAAAGATCAATCCCTGATTACAGGGATTTTTATTGTAAATACATATAAAATAGACCTGAAGGAGAAAAATATCCTTTCAGCTATTTATAATATGCTAATATGCTTTATTATGGCAGTCGGATTTCTATTAAGAATGAAAGAATAGCCATAGAAAGATGAACCCATGAAAGCTTTTGTGAAAGTAAGCCTTTCTTAATATATTTATCAGTTTTGACTCCCACAGCTTTCCAATATGTCCGGATCTAGAAATCTTGCATGGGGGATGGGGGTATGGGGCACTTGGGATTATCATATATGCTATATGTAACATGTATGTACACACATACGGTACATATATATCAATATTTATAAATGCACACACACAAATATGTGTGTGTGTGTATATTGTATGATTTACATCATATGCACATCATAGTATATAATGAGAGAGAGAGAGAGAGAGAGAGAGAGAGAGAGAGAGAGAGAGAGAGAGAGAATTATGAAGATTTTACATTACTTCCAACAGCTGTAGCTTGCGAAGAAGTAGTTGGTGAAGTTGCTTTGGCAAATACAAGCATTAAATACATGCATAAAGAAAAAGGCAAATTATTATATAATTTTATTTTTAATGTTTCTATGAATTATCGGCCTGAGATTTACACATTATTCTACTTACAAAATAAATTCTGACCTGCGGGAAGATCATTTGGAGATGTTCATAACATATTTAATGAAATTATCTGTGTCACCTGAAATACTTCGGTGAATATGAAGTTTTACTAGACCTTCCAACAAAGAAAGAGCTAAATGTTTTCTATGCTAGAACAATATCATCAAAAGAAGTACAAGCAAAATATTTTGAGACTAAAGAACATAAGGAACTTTCCATGGTAGTTCTTGAACCAATAATGAAAATCATTTAGTGCATAATTAATAAATCGGAATAACACTGTCATGCGATAATAATCACGTGAACTAGATATCGGGGGATTTGCTCTATTCTTTTGTTTTACAGCTAATCTAGGAACACTTTCAGTTACATTAATTTCCAAACCCTCTTCCACTACTACATTAAATACAGTAATAAAATCCTCATCCTGTCTCTCATTTTCTGAATTCTATCCCTAACCAACTTGATTTGCGTTGAGCATTCCAGTACATCTTTTTTGACAGCTAGTAATAAAAGTGTCAAAGGTCTCGTTTCAGTCATGATAGCACAGAGGACATTTAGAGCAACAATAAATTCAAAGTTTATTTTCTTTAGTAGACTTCTTGCAATTCCTTGGTTGTTCCAATTACAGATTTCTGATAAGGCCTCAGTAACATATGGCAGTAACCTTTTAAACACCTTAATGGCATTATGCCTGTCCACCCATCTTGTGTCTCAAAAGGGCGCAACCTATCAAGAGACTGATTATAATCCTTATCATTCTGAATGACATTTTCCATAGCTTTAAGCCTTTGTGGCGATGAGTGGAAAAAATTGACAATTTCCCTAATATCACCCCAGCAGTTTCTGATTACTGGCATTTCACTAGATTTAGAAATGACGAGATTCAGTGCATGAGCGTCGCAAAGAATATTAACTGCAGAAGGGCACTTTTCTCTTACAGTTGTTTGGCAGCCCTTCAGTGCCCCACTCATGGCACTAGCACCATCATATCCTTGCCCAACATTATAACTCAATTCTAAATTATTTCTTGATAATTCTCCGAATATAGCACATGCAATGCCCCTACCTATTATCTTCTACTTCTGTAAAAACAAGGAAATCCTCTCGTATAGTGTCATTGTCCACATATCTATCACTTACTGACAGCTGTTTCTTCCTCTGATTATCTGTAGTTTCGTCTGCAATTACAGAAAAGAATTTTGACTTATTTACCTTTGGGACAATATGTTTGATATGTGTTCTTCTATGCAGGAGATTATTTCATTCTGTGCTGTTTTACTAGTGTCAGTTGCATTCTTTTTAGTACTTTTTAGGTGGTTGCCTAATCCTTCAACTCCTCTTTCCATAACAAATCGAAGAAGCTGCCTAAAATGACCGTCACCATTGTCTGATACACAGAGAAGAGGGTCGACATCTTGATGACCTCTTAGAGATAAGCCTTGTCTTCCAAGAAAAACTATAATATGCACAATACCTTCCAAACCCTTAAGATAGCTATTACTTCTTTCCTGTGACGGTCATCAATGGAAGATTGAATGTCAGTTGTTGAATCGGACATTCTTTTCAAAAACTCTTCTGATTTCAGAATATTTATTAGGTGATAGTCATTTCTGTTATGCATAGAAAGGTAACCATCAGAGCCAGCTAATCTATCATACCGTCTTGATGGGGCTGTAACAAGAGATTTTAAAGGCTGCTTTCCCTTTCCACCCTCAATTTGACCAAATACGGTGCATACCTTACAAAAGAGTCCCCTACTTACGTGTGAGTAAGCAAGCCAGGGAAGCAAGTCAAAATGATTTCGATTTAAATAGGGATTCTTCTCATTTCTTACCGAGTAAGGTAGCTTATAGTCACACACTATGGTCTCCAAACAATTGTCAATGTACCATATTTATCTTTGCCTGTTGTCGTCTTTCCTATCCAGAGCTCACTCTCAACAGTAGATGCATCACCCACCATTGCACCGTAGTCCCCTCTATTCCCGCGAGAAGTACAGGGAACAGAAGGGTCTTGAGAGTGACACCTGAAGAGCCATCGATGACTGTGCTCTTCTTTCGAGCTTTTATTAACAACTTTTTCTTTTCCTTACATTGCCACTTTGTTATAGGCTTTTAAAAGAAAATAAGACAGTGGGTATCAAACTGTTATTATTATTATTATTATTATTATTATTATTATTATTATTATTATTATTATTATTATTATTATTATTATTATTATTATGTGGTTGCCGCGAGTGTTATACCCGAGGGTGGAAGTAATTATATACAGGGCTGATGCCTTTGTATAATAAGGCGCCCTGTGAAGTTATTTGGACCTGCGATAATTGTACTCAAAGGTCGGTTGGTTATGACTTTCCATACTCATTGGAGTGTCTTGGATTTCGATGATAATTTACGAAGTCAGTATCTTCTTTGGTTATGACGATGGAGATGTTTCAACTCATGATGATAGTTTCTAAGTTCATTCAGTATCTTCTTTCTGATGTGGGGTTTCTAGTAGAAAACACAGAGTACAAAAGTATCTCTATTCTCTGAGACTACATGATGAAGATCAGAAAAAATTGGACAGGTATTCTAATGATGATGGCTGATTGAATTCTGACTTATAATCTGGTTTACAAATCATAAAGGAAGCAGACAGTAGCTCGAACAGTGGCGAAAAAGATGGACTTATAGTGGACTGTATTATATGCTTAACGTTGTTACTTGGTCAAAAACCGCTACACGCCTTACGTAACAACTCCACAAAACTCCCTTTGTGGTTTCTAAATTACGGGGAGATATCTCTCAACCCAATTCATTATTAACAAGGACAACACACCAATATCGTTTGAGTTATAGGTCACTGTGGTTGTCTCAAGCAGGAAGCTTGGACTACCGTTTGCAAAACAAATGAATGACCACAGATGACGGCAATCTAGACACTGACTGATTACAACACGTCATCTTAGCCTACTTTATCATATCTGGTCTGATCACATTCCTGCAAGCCAACTGGTTGACCTCTTGGGTCACTGGTTTTAATTAATCATAGCTTTAGTTTTTATATACGGAATAATATTCCATATTTGTATTATGTAGCACTTACATAAATGCTCGGTCGGCTACACAACCAAACACTGAATATTACTCAAGCTTGACTTACATTTGACTTATAAGAGTGTGATACAGACACTATGGTGAATATATATAGATATATAGAAAATACTTATAAGTAAAAAAAATTCATGGTGTACACAAATACAGATTCATGTAATAAGATATAAGACATATGCATATGATAATATTCGTAAATAATAATGATCACGTGATATATAATGATACAGTTTTTCTCTGCAACTCATTAAGATACATATGCTACAGAAAATACTAATGTACTCCTGATAATTGCATAACATAAAGATTAACATGATAAAAATCATATTTTAACTGATAAAAATCATATATGAAGTGATGACAATTGTATATTAACTGATATATTAACTGATTTATTAATTGATATATTAACTGATATAGTAACTGATATTTTAACTGATATAGTAACTGATATTTTAACTGATATAGTAACTGATACATTAACCCATATACTAACTGATATAGTAATTGATAAGATGAAAGGTAACAGATTGATTATAGGCTACCTGATTTATTTATACATATATATATTGATTCATATAATTATGATCAATATATGTGCACTTAATACAACTGATTAACATAAGTGATTAATCTAGGTGCACTTTAAATAGATTCCTAGTGCATACACGCACAGATATATATTGATTCTGTTATTTACTGATACTTTAGCTATGAGAGTTATATAGATATTGACCCTTTACTGATACTCTATATATGGAATACATGACCAAGGATATACCCACTACACATTTAACTAGCGTTTCGAACAACTTTTCGCCCATTACACAGTTCCAGACAACCACCTATAGCCAAATGAAATGGCCAATTCCAAATGGTTAAAACAAGGGGAAATTGCCTGGGCAGGGTCTGACGTTCTACTTTGCGCCCATACTTGTTCTCTGCATCCTATGTCATACGAATATGTTCACAATGAATAAAATCATCCCCGGGATACGGGTGTCGGTCCAAGAAGTCCAAGAAATAAGCTTGTTCACCTATGATAGTGTTTATTCCCTTCACATTGTAGGCGGTTGTTACTCCGCTGCATTCATCCGCAGCGACGAATGGGTTTTGAAGTTGTAGACGATCTGTTCGGGCATGCAATGTGAAACTCTCGTACTGCAGGGTACTGTAACCAGGTTCCATTAATCAGCTTGTAAGTGAAATTATACTTGTCACAAGGGCAAAGTAAATTCAGACAACATCCAAATACGGGAGGGAGAAAGCCGTTAAGGACTAGCCTTGACCCACATGAATTCGCTGATATTTTATGGAATTCAAAAGAGTCAGCTGTACAAACCTTTTTATCCATGGCATTATAACAATGAGTGAACCTATCCAGGTCTCTGACCTATCCATATTAACAGATATCAATACGAATCCCGAAGAAAATTCGATATTACTGGTAGTAAGTTACTAGACAAAGAAGTGGGAAACAGAGCTATTTGTAAGATTGCCAGGCAACATAAGAGTCAAAGAGAATATTAATCATGATTCTGTAATTCTCTACGCTTACTGAAATTAAGCTGTGATAAAATCCGATCCTATGTGCCCCTAACAAAAAGGTTCATATTCAATTTTCTCGCGCACATCCTCTGAGGTTAATTTTTAGGCAGGAGATGCTACAAAAGAACCCACTATGTAACTAATTTCTATATAATCTTTGGGTTTTTCAAGAAAATGTGACATTTTCCCATGAATGTGATCTACTTGAATTGTAATATGCTAATGTTGCAAGTAAATTTTTCATACCCATGACCTGATACTTCTAAATGTCCGTTTACCAATGTCATAAGCTGATTTATTGACTTTAAGTGTCTATGAGGTTCAGAAAAAATTAATTCATTTTGATGTTATAGAAATTCTATTCGCTAATTTTGTTCATTAATTTTAAAACAATTGCGATTCCTTAACTAAACTTGCATTGATCACCACGGATAAGAATAGGTTACGGCTATGTATGTCACCGTGACCTATGAACCACATGTGAAGTTCATGAGCTAAGCATTCCTCTCTCCAGCTAACTTGTTTTGTGAGCACAAGACAACACACAACTACAGATGAAGCCTGTGCAAGCGGATTATTGGGGTTAAAAGGAACAATGATGATTCAGCAAAACGCGCTAGGCAGAAGGCTGCACTCAAGCCAGCTTTAAGAGTTACGTTACTCGCTGTAATAAATACAACTTTAGTACTTTCAAATGATAGCCATGTATAAATTGGATATTTTTTGTTTTAATACTCCACCCACACGAGAAGAATGTCTGAAAAAACAGTACCAAAATTGAACAATATCATATTAGTTTCATGTTGGAAACCTGCAAGATTGTAAAATATATGTAATTACTTATGTTAAATTAGATATTCCTTATTCAAACTAATGAGAAAGGTTTCCATACAAATTTTATATATATTATTTACCCTATAAGATCCCTATAGGATTATTCACATAGATATACATTTTCACTTCTAGACTTCCTGACTTTAAAATTTTTTTTTTTTCTTTTTCATTGACTACGAATATAAACCACCGGGACAGACAATATGCCAGTAGGTTTTGATATGTGTTTGAACTTTTAGCTTATTTGTCATTAATATCCCTAGAATACTAAATGGACTACTAAACTAAAGTGTTAAGTTAGAGTTCAAATCTTTACGCATATATATATGTGGATATTTTATAAACACTTACTGCATATGGTTACGTTTTGCTTATTGATTTTATGGTGATTCCTTTTTTATTATAATTTGTAACCGTTCCAACTTCTTATGGAGTATATTATATCGACTCCACTTGTATCCATACTTTTTTTATATTTGATAAATTAATGGTTGGCCTGAATATGTGGAAAAGTGTTCTAGCGGCGTACCATATAAGGCTACTTGCAGCATCATTTCTATAGATACAAGATATGAATGATAAAGGTATTTAAAACCGCGAGAACCACTATAATCCAGTTCGGATCCAATATCACGAGTGTAACTCGTAGGATATTGACACTTTCTTATTTATCCTCTTTACCTAACTGATTGACTCTGGGTGATAAAATATGGTATTGGTTTTCTTTATGCACAGAATTCACACAACAAGTTAAGGAAATTATTATTGATTTACACCACCCAAGTCAGAGATTATCATGTGTTGATTTCCATGTTTACTGATGTAGCACTCATAAATATTCCTAGCGCACTCAATTGCGGTGTTTGTCTTTTAGTGCTATTAATTCTATATAATGTGTCAAAGCAACTATTAACACTAAGAGATGTTTATTTCCTCTGTCACACTCGTAACTCTGTTAATAAATCCATGTGTATTCTTTCAAGGATTGATTTGGCACGGGATAGGCCCCTAAACTGACAGGTGTCTTAGTGTGTCACCTGTTTTCATGACACGTGTGACAATTAGTTATGTGCTTTTTTTTATTTATATCTGTAAGCATTGTAGGCCAGTAAAATAGTGATTTGGCTTTCTGTGACATAATAGAGAACCCTGGATGACCATGTAATGGATTGGAATGCAACCAGTTTAGGACGATTGGTATGAAAGAGATTATTACTACTACCTGGTCGTTAGTCACCTGCTGTGTTCTTCTGGTTTTCCTCGTCACGGACCTACATATAATATTACATTTGATTATATAATTCTGCTACACATACTTTAAATATACTTTTGCTTTATGCTTTCTTTTCAAAGTGTTTATTATTTTGCTTAGCAGCTGACCCTTGCTTTGTTCAGTTTGTAACAGTTAAGCGCTCCAACCCAGGTATTTAGTGTTCACGATCTCTTGGGTTAATGAATTTTCTTGTTCAGATACGGTTTTAACAATAGGCACGGATGTTTCTATATCTTTTAGTCCAACTAATGGTTCTTTGCAGGATGGTGCGGGATTGGGGGATAATGCATCAGGCTATGGATATTGCCTTATTCCCAGGTTAAGTACCTAAAACTTGGCTCCAAAGACCTGAATGATCATATGCTGCTGAATTCCTTTGGGACTGTGATTAAAGCCTTTAAAAAACTCAGTATGGGACTTATGGTTAGTAAGGACTTTAACAGGATAGCCGTAGATTATGAACTTAAAATGTACTAGTGAGTTAACGATTCCATAGCCCTTCCTCGCCTAATACTGCATATTTACTTTCAGAGGGCTTTAGTTTACGTGAATAAAAAGCTATAGGAAAGAACTGTTTATCATATTACTGAAGTAGTACCCCTCTTACCCCTTGGTCTGAGGCGTCTGTTGCAATAAAAAAAATTCCTTATATAACTCAGGGATTTTTAAGGTAGGTGAGCTGCATAATTCCAATTTTAAGATATTGAATGCCTGTTGATGCTTTTCAGACCATAATAAATCTACGCCCTTATTCGTAAGATCTGTTAAAGGAGCTGCTGTGATTGACGAGTTACATATTTACTTACGATTGTAATACCCACTACAGTGCAAAAGTGCTGTATCCCCCTTACGTTAATAGGTACCGGAAAGCTATGAATAGCCGACACCTAACCATGGACTACTTTAAGACCTTGACTAGACACATAAAACCTAAATAAACATGTTCGGTTTTTAAAACTCACATTTGGATATTTTACTCTGAGATTATTTGTATTAGTCTCTGTAGCACTAGCTCTAGTTTATGCAAATGTACTTCTAAGGTATTAGAAAAGATTAAAAGACCAACCATATAGGCATGTAGGGTATCCCCTAAAAGTCTCCAAACACTATATTAATCATTCTGGTGAATGTAATTTGGGCGTAATGTAAACCGAAGGCATACGTAAAAATTGATAATGTCCCCTGAGTGTGCTGAAGGCGGTGTATGAGGTACACTCACTTAGCTAATGGTATCTGGTGAAAGCCTTTAAGTAAGCCCAGGCTGGTGAAAAATTTATTCTGACCTAACAAAGATAAGATATCGTCGGTACATGGCACTGGAAAACGATCAGGAATCGTTTCCTTGTTTAAGCGACAGTTTGCTGAAGCACGATTTGTTTGTTTCTGATTTTTAGGGCTACTGTTTACCTGTTTCTTTTTATAATAATTAGGATTCTTCTCTTTATTACCATTGATAACGTATTGTGTGTTTTTAGCATTATGTTGCTGTTGGTTACATAGAAAGCAACGAACATAAGAATGACTTGAACTATTATGAATTGAGCGATTATCATTAAAAGAAGTTATCTCTACTGTGTTATTATTAACTATATTTATGTTTACTTTCATTTTTTTTCTAAAATTTGAAATAGTGAGGGATCCAGGTCAGCGCGTTTAGACATATTTCTTGATTTGTTTATATGAATGTTAAGTATGTTAACCTAATGAAAGTTTTTTACAGACATGTTATTCCTTGCAATCCAGCCGTATTTTTTTTTTTTTTTTACCCTTAAACGCCGAATGGACGTATTAAACGTCGAGTCAAAATCTCCCCCGATTGCCGAATGGACGTACCATACGTCGACTCAAAATAATTTTTTTAAAATTCGCGGAAAAATACTTATAGGCCTACCAGCCGAAAACTTTTTAATCACGCACCTTGTGGGATGCTGGGAGTTCACGGATCAAGGTGTTGTTTTGTTTTGAAGCGTGACCCAAGTGCGCAGGTGCGAAATGCCTTCTTCTGCGCCCAGCCAGCATCAGCGACGCACCGTTCGAGAGCGATCTTTTGTCAGAACCGCGTTTTTCTGAGCTTGTGCGAGACTTTGAACATTTGTGTTGCTACAGGACCTTCGTAGAGATGTCTGGACGTCGTATGAAACGCGAAAGGCGCGTTTTACCCGTCGGAAGGGAACGTGTTAGGAGAGTTTCGGATCTGGATGGTGGGGAAGGAACAAGCACCCAACCTGACCTTGCTCCTCAACGCCGTTCTGTGCGACTACGTGTCGATGAAAGTGCTTCTCAAGTGTCTCATTTTGCCGTTAGTAAACCCCAAGGAAGCATCGGGCTGTCCTTAGGGGCATTCGTAGGAATTTGGGAGGGCTCTAACCAAGGGAACATGACGATATTTATCAGAGCTCGATCGAGAGTATGTGGCAAGTCCTCATTTTGATGGCGGATGGTCGTCAAGTGATGAGGACATAACTCCTGATGATAGTGATGACGACGAATATTTGCCCCCAATGTCCGTTTGAGGGTCACATCCTGAAAGTGAATTAGAATTCAGTAGTTTCAGTGCGTATGAGGGGGAATCTGTGGAGGGGGATGATGAAGAGTTTAGTTCAAGTTTTCGTGCCGATGATGATGATACAGAAAGCGAAGGCTTGAGTGAGGGAGATGGGCCAGTGAGGGTCTCGTGTTCGAAGCCGTACCCGCGCTCGTGCGCGTGCGCACGCATGGGCACGTAGAAGGTCGGATAGTCGAGCGAGCCAAGGTGAATCTCGGTCGTCCGAAAGCGAGGATGGGTGGACAGAGGATCCCACACCACCTACCATGCATCCATTTGCAGCAAATCCTGGCCTCACCATACCTGTTCCCCTGACTCCTCTGGGTTTCAGTTCAGCTTTTCCTTATGTGGAATTGCTGGAGTACCTGGTAGCAGAGACGGCGGACTACGCCAGGTACTGCCGTGATGAATTGCGGACGACATTGTCCGTATTATTGGCGGGGTTGCAACCTCCCTGACATGGCGCATTTTTTTGGGGCTCCACGTTTTTTTTGGATTGCTGCCTGCTTCCGACGTCAGGATATATTGGAGGCGTAATTTTTCTTAGGTACGCCCAATGTGCCCGGCGTTATGCCCCGTGATACTTTCCTGGTGTTGGACAGATATTTCAACGCCTTCAACCGAAGGGCCATACCCCGGAATAACTCTGATTGCCTCATTTTAGTGCGCCCAATGTTGGATTATATCCGTGAACGCTGTGTAACTCTCGTGATTCCTGGAAAGAACCTTTCATTGGGATGAGGGGATGATGCCTTACAAAGGGGACGTCTAAGCATCAAAGTGTATAACCCCAAGAAGCCGAAGAAATATGGCGTGAAATTTTTTGTATCACCGAGGCCAACACTGGCTACGTCGTGGACTTTTCGGTGTATTCCGGGGTCTTCTCCACGGTTGCGTGACACTGTTTTCGGGCTTGTGGATCGTTTTAGTAACCAGGGATACCACCTGTTTATGGATAATTATTATAACTCGGTATCCCTGGCCCAGGAACTGTATGAAGCAGGTGTTCACATCAGTGGTACCCTTCGGTTGGTGCGTGGGGCCCCGAATTCCCTCAAGAGTTGTAGCCATCCGCAACATCTGGCAAGAGGAGAGACACAGTGGCGGTGGAAGGGAGCTGTCTTTGTCATCTGTTGGAAGGTGTCCGACTCGTCCCCATGATTTTGACGAGCCATGAACCTGTCCAAGAGGAGATCGTGCAGTGGAAGAAGACACGTCGACAGGGCCGAGTTGTGTATGAGGAGTTTCGTTTAGAGCGCCCTACCGTCATTGGGCACTACAACAGGCACATGGGAGGAGTTGATCTCTTTGATCAGCTCATCCAGTATTATCCTTTCGCCAGGAGAACCAGGAGGTGGACACAAAAGCTCCTCAATACATCCTTCAGTTGGCCCTCCAAAATGCCTACATACTGTACTGTGGGTACCGCGTGACAATCTTCTGAGGTTGTCCCACATACAGTTCCTAGAGGTAGCCGGGAATGCCCTCATCACTTTGATCCCGATGAGTGGCCTTCCATCACTGCCCCACTGCCCCGAGCTGTAGATCTCCCCGTACAGGAAAGGGCAGACCTAAGGGGTGCCTACTTCGGTCATAGAGTGCCAACGCCCTCCCCTGCTGCCGCCGCCACTGCTGCCGACGCCCCTGCTGCCGGACGCCCCTGCTGCCCGACGCCCCTGCTGCTGATGCCCCTGCTGCCACTGCCCCTGCTGCCGACGCCCCTGCTGCTGATGCCCCCTTGCTGCCGCGCCCCTTGCTGCTGCTTGCCCCTGCTTCCGCCGCTGCTTCCCCGCCGCCCCTGCTTCCGCCGCCCTGCTGCCGCCCCGCCCGCACCACCCTTCTCGGTTCGGGTAGTGGACCCTCCGTGTCGGCTGATGCCAGGGGATCACACACTGGATCTCCTAGAAGGGCACAGGCAGAAACTGTGCCAGGTGTGCCATATGAAGGAGAGACAACCCGGTTCTTCTGTCACAACTGCAAGATAGCTCTATGCAGGTTCGGGGAGTGTGACCGCAAATACCACAGTGCGGTCTTCTATTGGAGTGCGACTCAGCGGCGGTCAGGGGAGGGTGGGCTCACGGGACCGCGCCCTATCCAAGCAGCCGTCAAGGGCGCCCGTTTCCCTCCCTCCTCACCTGTACCTCGTCATGTCGAGAGGAAAAAAATGCAAGACTCTTCAATGGAGGAGGGAGAAAACAAGAATAGAACGAAGAGTCAGGATAGGAGTGAGTATTCTGCATTTGTTTTATATTATTTTTTCTTTTTTATTTATTATTTCAAGTTGTTATATCTCCTATCTATGCATGAATACGATATTTCAATGTATGCAAAAAGAAAAGTGTCACCTGCATTCCTTTTATTTATGTATTCGTACCAGCATGCGGAAAAATTGTAATAAATAAATAAACGCAAACAGACATTATATTATATATATATCTATATATATATATATATAATATATATATATATATTTAGTATATATATATATATATTATAGTATAATATATTATATATATATATATTGTATAAATATAAAGAATATATATTAATATATATATATCTATAATATAATATATAGATTATATATAATTATATTATAATATTATATATATATATTATATCTATTATATATATTTATATATAATCCAGTTTCTTTATTTTTTTTTTATTTTTTTTATATGTTGGTATTTTTGGGTAAGCAAAATGCATAAACAAGTCTAGATAATCTTCAGTCCTTTATCTTCATTTTGAAACAAATTCGAAGTCTCTAGAACAATATTGTGATTTATGGTGAATTTTTGAAAAAATATATTTTTCTTCCCTCCGCGCGCCGCTTCGCAGCCGAAAACCCCCGAAATGTGTACATCGCGTTATCCTAATATTTGCTCCTTTCCATATTAGCTGTTTTATAGAGTTTTATATATCAAAATGTGCGAAAATTTATGAAGAATACAATAAAAAATAGTTGAATGTTGTAGCTTTTCCCATTTCTGAAATATGTGCATATAAATCCCAATGCTTGGGAAAAAAAAAACTATGTACGGTCAACTTGACGCAACCGAAAATGGTCAACAAACGTAATTTTAAGCTAAAACTCTTACAGCCTAGTAATATCCAGTCATTTATCTTCATTTTGAAACAATTCGAAGTCTCTAGAACAATATTGTAATTCATGGTGAATTTTTGAAAAAAATATTTTTCTTCCTACCACGCACCGCTTCGCGGCCGAAAATCTCTAATGTGTACTCGCGTATCCTATATTTGCTCCTTTCCATTTATGCCGTTTTTATATAGTTTCATTAGCAAGAAAATGTGCGCAAATACTGAAAAATACAATAAAAAATAATGAAAGTGTTGTAGTTTTTTTCTCATTCTGAAATATGGGGCATATAAATCAACGATGATTGGAAAAAAACTATGTATGGTCAACTTTGACGCAAACCGCAAATGGTCGAAAAACGTAATTGGAAGCTATAACTCTTACGGCCTAGTAATATCCAGTCATTTATCGTCATTTTGAAACAAATTTGAAGTCTCTAGAACAATATTATGATTTATAGTGAATTTTTGAAAAAAAAATATTTTCTTCCCTCCGCGCGCCGCTTCAATCTCCGAAATGTGTACATCGCGTTATCCTAATATTTGCTCCTTTTCATATTAGCCTTTTTATAGAGTTTCATATATCAAAATGTGTGCACATTCATGAAAAATACAATAAAAAATAACTGAATGTTGTAGCTTTTCTTATTTCTGAAATATGGGCATATAAATCACGATGATTGGGAAAAAAACTATGTATGGTCAACTTTGACGCAACCGAAATGGTCAAAAAAACGTAATTGTAAGCTATAAATCTTACGGCCTAGTAATATCCAGTCATTTATCGTCATTTTGAAACAAATTTGAAGTCTCTAGAACAATATTGTGATTTATGGTGAATTTTTGAAAAAAATATTTTTCTTCCCTCCGCGCAGCCGCTTCGACTGTCGAAAATCTCCAAAATGAAATGTTACATCGCGTTATCCTAATATTTTGCTCCTTTTCATATTAGCCGTTTTATAAAGTTTTATATATCAAAATGTGCGCAAATTTATGAAAAATACAATAAAAAATAATTGAATGTTGTAGCTTTTCTCATCTCCGAAAAATGGGCATATAAAAAAATATATATATAAAAATTTTGACATTCGGTCAACTTTAAACTCGTCCGAAATGGTCAAAATCTGCTATTCTAATCTAAAACTCTTACAGTATCGTAATATTCAATGATTTTTATTCATTTTGAAACAAATTGGAAGTCTCTAGAACCATATTTAAATTTATGGTGAATTTTTGAAAAAAACAGTTTTTTACGTCCGCGCGTTACGAATTCATACATCATTTTGTGATAATATTTTTCCGGTGTTGCTTTTATTGTTTTACAATGTATTATATATCAAAATGATTACAATTTAGTGTACAATACAACGAAAAAAAATAAACTCGTTAGCTTCTACCGTTTTTTGCACAGAGTGATTTTAATACAATTATGTATGAATTTTTTTTTCCGCTATCATGTATCGCAACATTTACATATGAAAATGATATTCTTTTTCATTTCTGATGATTGCATACTAAACTTCAGGCAATGCCAAAAAAAGGAGTCAAAAATGAACTCTTAATCTTCAAAACTGTGATTTTTTGAAAACATTATTTTTTCCGCTTCCGCGCTCACTCAAAACCGGCTCCGGCATTCGGGGGAGTTTTTTATTTTTACCGCTTCGGCGTTTAAGGGTTAAGTTAAGTTGAGTCATAGAGATTCGATTTTTACGGCATTAATAACACAAAAAACTCAAGGCTAAAACTGCATCGGGACCTTGCAAAGGAGCCTTTATTGTCCTGACCCGAAATAGTGTTACCTCTAACTTATCCAGATTTGTACGGGTGTTCCACTTGTTTTTGTGTGTTTTCTTATCACTACGGTGCCTAACGACCCTATCCATGCATCTGTATAAATACAGACGTCCACTGCGTAAATGCATATTCAATGTTTAATATGATTTGTTTTGTACAGAATTAATAATCACCCAAAGTGATAAGATTAACACAGTATATGATTATGATATTTCAGGAGAACTTCTGGAAACAGAAACTCAAAGATAAAAACTCGCAGTAGCGAAATCCCAATAATGTAGATGATTTCTGTAAAAAAGTAAGATTAAGAATGTCTCGTAACTTCAGCCACAGGAACATCGAAAATTCGACCTGCAAAGGAAACACTCAAAGTTACTCCAAATGAATAAAAAGGATTGTACTTAGCTTGATTTTGTGGGAAGTCATGGCGTTTCGATAAGGACATGGCCTTGGTGCCCCTTCTCTGTTTAGAGGATGACCCTTGTTCTTAGTGTTGTTTGTTTGTTGAATGATTCGTTTCTCTTGCTGGCTCTTGAAGATCTTGCTGTTTAGGTGACGTCACGGCGTTTGGCTTCGATGTCGCTTTTCCGCAGTGGCCTGAATTCTCAGTTCGCGTTCTGCTCGTTCGGTGTTTGTTTGTTGAATGATTCGTTTCCTTGAAGATCCAATGCTGCAGACGTGTCTGGTTTGTTTCTTGAAGTGCTGGAAACACTCAATAAACGGTGATGCCCTCTTGAATGATTGTAATGAGAGACATCTCCTACGGTTAGGACAAAGCTTGCATTGCCGTAGAAAGCAGACACATCAGGTTTGTTTCTTGAAGGTATGCACTGCTGAAGACGCTCACTAAACGATGAGACTAAGTTCCTTGAAGAATCTCTTGCTTTCGTCGTCGTTGACTGCTGATATGATACATTATTCGTTATTCTGGGTATTCTTCGGAAGACGTCGAAGAGTACGCTGAAGGCTGCCACCAATATATAGGGCTGATGCCTTTGTATAATAAGGTGCCCTGTGAGGTTATATAGTCCTGCGATAATTGTACGCAAAGGTTGGTTGGTTATGACTTTCCATACTCATTGGAGTGTCTTGGATTTCGATGATATTTTACGAAGTCAGTATCTTCTTTGGTTATGACGATGGAAACATGTTTCAACTCAATGATTGAATAGTTTGAGTCTCTCAAGTTCATTTCAGTATCTTCTTTCTTGATGTGGGGTTTCTAGTAAAAAACACAGAGTACAAAATATCTCTATTCTCTGAGACTACATGATGAAGATCAGATAAAATTGGACAGGTCTTCTAATGATGATGGCTGATTGAATTCTGACTTACAATCTGGTTTACAAATCATAAAGGAAGCAGACAGTAGCTCGAACATACGAACATACACACAGATGACGTAGATTACAAGTCAGTAGGCCGTTTGAGTTATAGGTCACTGTGGTTGTTTCAAGCAGGAAGCTTGGACTACCGTTTGCAAAACAAATGAATGACCACAGATGACGGCAAACTAGACACTGACTGATTACAACACATCATCTTAGCCTACTTTATCATATCTGGTCTGATCACATTCCTGCAAGCCAACTGGTTGACCTCTTGGGTCACTGGTTTTAATTAATCATAGTTTTAGTTTTTATATATGGAATAACATTTCATATTTGTATTATGTAGCACTTACAATTATACTGGAAGCGTTGTAAAGCTTTTTTTTATATTGAATGAACTGTACTACATTGTGTTCATTGCCATAAAATATTGCTACTACACAGAAAACTTATATGCATTCTAACAAATACTGTGTTTCTATTTGATGAGAAGGTTATCTAGATTAAAACTACAAATCTCCTTTATTTTTGTATTACTGTGTAAGATCAGTTTTTTTCTTCTTTCTTTTTTGAAGGATGTTGCATCCAATTAACCAAACGAACGTTTTCTTCAGGAAACTCCCTGCAAATTAAGCTATTTAGATTTTGAGTAAGCTATATAGATATTGTTAGCTTTGATGAAAATTTCAAGTACGGCAATAGGCTATATAATGAACATGACGCTTTCATAATGCACAGCTCCAGGGCTTGGCTTCCACGATCAGCGCCCATACAAAAAGAAAGCCACAAACATAATACATGCACCCATACAAACTGATAGAGACATATAGACAAATATACTGATTACAATCGTCTCGCCTACTAAATCAGGTTGATATAAACTTTGGTCAACAACATGGACACCGAATTAGGCAACTTAAAGAAACTAGAGCCTTGTTTTCGATAAAACGTACCCTTACCACCAACGGCCCAGCGGTCATGTTGACTACCCCGTCTACTTGCCTAGTATGTGTCTGGGAGGCAGACCTGTAAAAGAAGCGAACGGAAAGACATCGCTTCGCAACATCACAGCAAAGGCTTCTTAGTTAAATTAGTAAGCGTTCAGCATTCACTCAAGCAAAAAATCGGTCAATTGTCAATTGATCATTTATGATCAAGAAAATGGGGTCTACCCTTTTTCGCACGTCATAAATTCAAAGTGATATTGCGATTGATAAAAACTGACGAAAAAAAAAAAAGTGAGGGCAGAATGTTTGTGCACAGATAAATTTGCTCATATTTCTGAAGTGTTGGATAGCTTTATTGAAT
>NC_087205.1:76930627-76990627 GCF_015104395.2 Macrobrachium nipponense
TGAACGCTTAAGGTCCAGCAAAACATGCTAAAAACTTTAAACTGCCGATTTATGATTCATGTGTTATAAAGTAAGGTATTTAAAACTGGATACTGGTAAATGTGGCAACAGGGTTTTACCCAAAGACGAAAACAATCTATCAGTTCAAATCTGTCGAACTATAGCTCATAACACCACTGAAGACTTCCATATCCCCACTGGACAGCAAGAGCCGGGGGGTTGGAGTGGGGAGAAGACCACTCCCAGTGAAATCATCAAATATGGAATTTGAAAAGAGGATTAGCAAAAACATACAGCAAGTCAAACACCGGAGAGGAGAAAACTAGCAGTTACCATTCTTAACTAATTAACAGTTTAAAAATAATCTAACACATTATTCACCTATCATTAACTGGCAACACGATGACAATATATATATATATATATATATATATATATATATATAGATATATATATATATATATATATAATATATATATATATATCATATATATATATATATATATGTTATGACATTCCAAAGATGAATGTCCTCGTATTCAGTGGTTAATACTTAGCTTATATATATATGGCCTCGGCTAATACTCAGTAGGAAGGATAATAGAAATAATATTCCACTAAAATAAAATATCCACTCTGTGCAAAACACTGGTCGGGTGAACGAAACACAACAGTCACTTAAGATTTTAATTAGTAATTACTCATTATATAAAGTTAACACAATAATCAATATAACAAAGCACTTCACTTTAAACATTTGGCAAATAACTTCCATATCCCCACTGGACAGCAAGAGCACTCCCAGTGAAATCACTAAATATGGAATTTGAAAAGAGGATTAGTAAAAACATACAAGAAGTCAAACACCAGAGAGGAGAAAACTGGCAGTTACCACTCTTAACTAATTAACAGTCTAAAAATAATCTAATACATTATTCACCTATCATTAACTGGCAACAAGATGACACCTCCTCTCCAAAAGAAAAAAAAATTTAAAATTTTTTTTTCAAATTAAAATTCTAAAGTGCAAAAATATGAAATAATCTCCTGATGAAACAAATACAATCAAACAACAAATGCAATATTTTATTCATAGCTGTAAAACCTAATTACTCATTAAGAAAATTGCACTTATAAAACAAGACAAGAAAAATTGGGGGGTTGGGGGTGGCAAAGAAACAAGGATGCAGCGTATAATTGAGGCACTAAAATCAACAGAATATCAATATACACTATGGAGGATATGCTGCACTAGAAACCTCGCAAAACAACTCCAAAACAAAAAAACAAAATATTTCCAAGAGCTACAAGGCTCTCATATAAGTACATACTTAAGAGCTACGCTGTTTTAAACCGAATTCCACATATCTGTTCATGAGGTCATAACTATTTTACACACACTTAAAGTTGATTCACTTTGTTTCTCATCGCTCATTGTAACAATGTTCAGCGAACAATAGTCCTGTCTATAAACACCGTGACAATACACTAGATCGCTATAAAAGCGTCCTACCGAATACATACACCAAAATTGGACAATACAGAGAAAACCAACACAGTTTTCCCCTGCGCAATCCCAACACGCAAAAATTTCGTGAAACGTAGTTGTGCCTGAAAATAAAGAATGCCCAAATTAATCACCCCACCGTATAACACCATGTGCCAATGACCAGTAAATACCATCATCCTTGTATACCACACCTCTCAGTAACAATCTTTATATACGATAATAACCATTTGTATGCTATAACACTCATTCCATTACGCATTTTTAACACCTCACCAACCTTCATTAAGATAAACATTGCCACAAAATATGAACACCGAGTAGCACCTTCTACCCTCACCTGTGGTCGTAATATTAATCAATTCTTAATTTTACAGCCTTATGCGTTTACTCAACTCCTGTAAAGGAAAATTATGATTAATACATATCCGTTATACAATCAACTACTCTTTGCAATAAAAAACCTAAGCACATACTTCAACAGCACACAAACAGTAATTAGAACGATACAGATACTACCTTAATATCCGCATCGCCCTCCACAATAATTTCTAATCAACGCTGCGAGAAAGAACTTCGGCAATAATATTAACTTTTCCAGGAATATGTAAAAATTCCAAATTCCACTCCTGAAGCAGGAGACTCCACCGCATCAATCGTTGGTTTTTATTCTTGTACCTGCTGATGAACGTCAGGGGATTATGGTCCGTCATAATCTTTATAGGAGTTCCTGTGGAAGAGAGATAAACCTGGAAATGATTAATAGCTAGTACTACAGCAAGAGCCTCCCTCTCCACAGTAGAATATTTACGTTGGGCATAGGACAATTTTTTTTTTTTTTTTTAAAGAATGCGACAGGATGGGAAATTCCCTGTTCGTCATTCTGTAATAACACCGCCCCTACTCCAACGTCACTTGCCTCCGTGGCGAGAAAAAAAGGAAGGTCAAAATCAGGAGCTCTCAAGACAGGATAATTAAGAAGTACCCTTTTCAAATTATCAAAAGCCCTTTGTGCTTCGTCAGTCCAGACAAAAGTTATCTTATTTCTTAGGAGATTCGTTAAAGGATCGGTGATGTCAGAAAAATTCTTAACAAACCTTCCGTAATACCCAACTAATTCCAGGAATTTCCTGACATCTCTCCGACACCTAGGAATTAACATTTTTTCAATACACTCAACGTTAGCTTGTTTTGGAGCAACCTTACTATCACCAATTTCATGACCTAAATATACGACCTTTGCTTTTGCAAATTCACTTTTCTTTAAATTGATCACCAAACCAGCTTTCTTCAATACCTAAAACAAGGCCTTAATATGCTTTAAATGTGTTTCCCAATCATCACTATAAATAACAATGTCATCAATATAAACGACACACCCTTCCAAACCGTACAGCAACGTATTCATCAACCTTTGAAAAGTGGCGGCGGCATTTTTCATACCAAACGGCATCACACGACATTGAAACAACCTTTGAGGTGTTACGAAGGCTGACAAGGCCCTTGCTCGTTTCGACAGAGGAACTTGCCAATACCCTTTTAATAAATCAAATTTACATATATATTTAGATTTACCCATCCGATCAATGCAATCTTCAATACGAGGTAATGGATAACAATCAGATTTAGTCAACTCATTAATCCTTCTGTAGTCAATGCATAACCTAAAATCTCCATCGGGTTTCTTTACCAATACAACAGGAGATGACCAAGGACTTTCACTATGGTCAATTAGACCGTGTTTTATCATATAATCAACCTCCCTAGCAACAAATTCACTCTTGAAAGGATTTAACCTGTAAGGAGATTGTTTCACAGGCGTAGCATTACCTACGTCTACGTCATGTTCAGGGACTGATGTCCTTCCTGGGACATCTGTAAACAATTCTTTATACTCACACACCAACTTCTTCAGAGACCTACGTTTCTCATAACACAAATGAGAAACTGAACTACCAAAATTTTCTAAAGAAGTCTTATTACCTGATGGCCAGTTACCATCATTACCATATTTATTCTTATTACGTGCTTCCTGTTATGAACCGAGAGGGGTCCGTTTCAGGTTTGATATTATTATAAACAAAAAGAATTCAACACCAACAGTTGAAACTGGGGATACGAATATAGAAAGAAACACTAACAACAAAGGTTTATTTACAAGCTTACTAACAAAGATAAATGCAGAATGGTGTCTCCTATTTACATAAAAAGGTAAAATCTTACACTGCATGAACTGGGGGAACAGTGAGGTAATGAAAGTACTTGCCAACCAGTTTTGCAACTCGAAGCAATGGCTTCACAAAAGGAGAACTCTAATTGTAGATGCCTTCTTGCCTCCGTATTGCAGAAAATAATGTCTACTCTTGATACTTGAAGGGCAGGAACTCCCAAAACTTCTAGCAGGACGTTTCTTCTCTGAAGTCTGGCTCAACGTCGAAATAACTCGTTCGTCCACTCCTGAGACACTTTGACCAGACGTCGACCATTCTCGAAGCGACTTTTCCTCTGATCCTTCGTCTTGGTTCCTTCTTCTCTTATCTCTCTCTGACGATCTCTGCCGCTGATCTCTCACTGATAATCTGATCTGTGGCTCTTACTGATGATCTCTGACTCTGTGACAAACTGATGATCTGCCTCCTCCTACTTCGTCTGTCGTATTTATACAGCATTCTGGGGGCGGGGCCTATGGCGAGCGTCACAGACTCCCGAGATTACTGGAACGATTTAGAAGTTTCTCGACGAAGTATTGCATCAGAAGTCGCGGCATTTCTCACGACACTTCGGCGCCTGTTGCGTTCCACAACACTCCTACCGATTCTAGAACCATTATGAGACCAGGCACCTCCAACACCTGCGCGAATGCCTCCATGCTGCCGAACTTCTCGAAAATGCGTTTTCCTTTCCTTTATCTTTCTTTGCTATAAAGCAATTTCCATTACATGTCCCCCCAAAAAAGAAAAAAAATGAAATCAACTGATCTCATTTTTTTCTAAAGAGAAACAAGCATTAAACAGTGGGTAAACAATTCTGCATAAAGCTTTAATCCAGTTAAACACGCACACTTCTCCACTCACACACTCACTCGTGTGAAAACAGAAAACGGTCATTAGGCTACTCATTCTGAGAAATCTCTAGAAAGGCTATCAGCTAATACATTATCCTTTCCTCTTACTTTTTCCATTTTCTGATCTTTGATTAAAACTTTGAAATGCTACACCTCTTGTGTTTTCTCAAAACTAATTTATCTCAGTAACACTGTCACATCGAACACTGGCGGTGGCCAAGGTACGGGGCGCTCTTTATAATTCTGAAGTAAGTTTACATTCATTGACTTTGCTCTACTCTTACCCATATTAATTACATTATGCATATTTCCCCTCTTCTTTAACACTGGAAAATTACCTTCGAATTATCTCTTACACACAAATTTCTCTCTTTTGCTCTAAGATCAGATTTCCCTTTAGTTTCTCCTTGACTTCCTCCCGCATTCTCTTTCGCTAAGTGCCAAGCGCTTCCGTTCTCCTCCGCTAGTTGCCAAACATCTCTTAAATTGTTTTTATAATACTCTAGATTAGTTATGCAATCTTCTCTACCCTTACTTCTTGGCAAAGGTCCGATCATACTGATAAATATATTCTCAAAAGATTCGCCTACTGAACGAATATTACACAACGGGATTCTGGGAATTACATGATTCGGTTTCCTGGCAATTTGATATTCATGACAGATTAAAACATACCTCTTTGCATCATTTTTCATTTTAGGCCAAACGTACACCCTACTAATACACTTGAAAGTTTTATTTACTCCCAAATGTCCTTGCTCATCATATGCTAACTTCAAAACTAGTTCACAAAGCTTCCTAGGAACTACTAATTGTTTGGTGATTTCCCCTTTACTACCTGACTTAGGTCGAACATAACGACACAAAACTTCGTCCTTTAAACAAAAAGTTTCCTTGCACACATCATCGAGATCATCATCCAGCTCACACTCAAAAATTCGGGTTAATGTTTCATCCCCTCTCTGTAACTTGACCAGCTCATCCTTATTCACGAGGTTATGCCTAATTCATCACCGTAACTAGTACTAGATACCGGTACATTTACTTCGTTACTTTCGACAGTTACACCTTCTGTTTGGCTATCACTGTCAATGATAGAGTTAGGTTTCTCAGCCTCACTCATGCCAAGATCAACCTCGCCACCTCCATCACACTCGTTCGAATCCACAAACTTACGTTCTAATCCACAAACTTACTCACGTTTGAATCCACGAACTCACTCTCGTTCGAATCCACGGACAAATTATGACCGTAGTCTATGTCTGCATCTAAACCCAACCTAGTTACTACCATTTCAGGCACTGGAATATCCCTCACAACAGGATTCACATTCTTGGATAAAGCTAAGTCATTACCGACATTAATGTCAATGCCATCGACGGGCAAACTGTCGACAACTGCAAGTTTCACTTCTCCTGACACTACCCGACTTTCTAAATTCAACTTCAACATAGGACAAAGAACACAAGTGTTAGGAAATCCACCTAACATGACTTTTTCTTCCATGTTGATTTCTGCCCTGTTCGGCACACTCTCTCTCCTAATCAGTGAGACAGCAGCTCCTGTGTCTCGAAGCAAGACCACTTCTCTCAAACACACTCCTCCAAGAGAGGAAACTATGCCTTCTGACAGAAATTCACCAAAAATTTTCCTAGTTTCTCTCATCACATCATTCCTACTTGACGAAAGGTTAATAGCGATACTGGTTTCTTACCGTCCTACCTTTCTACTGCCACAATTTCTCGCTAAATGCCCTTTCCATTACATCGGAAACAAGTTAATTCTGAGCCACTAGATGCCACTTACTCCTTACAAACCTTAGGACATATGACCTGGTTTTCCGCATGTATAACAGGAATAGTCACTTTTACTCGCATTGCTATTACTAGGACTGAAACCTTTACTGTTTTGTACTCTACCAGACGAAGAATCATTTCGTTTCTTACTAACACTCAAATTATGAGTTAGACTATATTCGTCAGCTAGCCTAGTTGCTCCTGCAAAAGATACTTCTCGCCTATCTTCTATATAAAGCTTAATCTCAGGGGATACGTTATCATTGAAGTTTTTTAACAACACTAAGTTCTTCAAACTATCAAAATCCTCAACTTTAGCAGAAGTTAACCAATCAAAAAACAGCCTTTCTAATTTCTTACCGTATTCTACATACGTGATATTTTCGTCCTTTCTCAAATTTCAAAATTTCTTACGGTATGCCTCCTGTACTAACCTGTACGCGCTAAGAAGAGTTTCTTTCACAATATGATAATTATCACATTCCTCCTTAGACATGCAACTATACACAGTAAGCGCCCTACCACTCAAAACTGACTGTAAATATAAAGTCCACATTTCTTTAGGAGACCTACTCTTTCCATTAACTTCTTAAACACATGAATATTTCGTTACATCTTCCTCATCAAACTTTGGTACTAATTTCAGCACTGCACTCATACCTAATATATCAGCTTCGTTTTCGTTCTCGCCTCTCCGACTGTTACGAGTACTTTCCCTTAACCGAGCAATTTCCAACTCATGCATACGTTCTTTTTCTCTTTCTTCCTGCTCATGCATACGTTCTTTCTCTCTCTCTTCTTGCTGCATTTTCATTGCTTCTCTCACTTGCTGCACTTCCCTCTCAGCTGCTCTTTCCTCTCTCTCAGCTGCTCTTTCATCTCTCTCATACTTCTCTCTTTCTTTCCTTTCAACATACTCACGGAGATCATTCCCCTCCAGACCTAGAAGCTTACCCGACTCAATAAACTCTTTCACCATCTTACTCATTCTGGTTCTTTCTATATTCTCCCTGTTTCAAACTGTTGGTGCTATTCTAAGCAAGGTCGCCACAATGTTACGAACCGAGAGAAGGTCCGCTTCAGGTTCGATATTATTATAAACAAAAAGAATTCAACACCAACAGTTGAAACTGCCGATTCTAGAACCATCATGTGAACAGGCACCTCCAACACTTGCGCGAATGCCTCCTTGCTGCCGAACTTCTCGAAAATGCGTTCTCCTTTCCTTTATCTTTCTTTGCTATAAAGCAATTTCCATTACACTTCCTCTGAAAAGGAATAAAGGTTATTATATTTAACAATCTCTCCAATTGTTGCCACAGGAATAGCTTTCTTCCGTTCCATATATGCCTTCAACATATTTATATGACAAAGCTGAGGAGTCTCTACTAAATAATTAACATCACTAATTTTTTTCAAAATTTTCCAAGGACCTGAAAATGAAGCTTTTAATGGATTACCGGGAAAAGGTAACAACACCAACACCTTGTCGCCTTCAGCGAAGTTACGAGCTTTGGTTTTCCTGTCAAAAAAGTACTTCATTCTTCTTTGACTACACAACATATTTTCACGAGCAAATTCCCAAGCCTTCATCATTTTATCACCTAAATTAGTCATGTAATCCAACAAATTAATATTAGGAATGTCACCTTCCCATGACTCTCTTACGACATCAAGAGGACCACGAACACAATGTCCAAAAACCAAATTGAAAGGCGACAAACCTAATGATTGACTTGGAGCCGACCGAAAAGCAAATAAGAGATATGGCAATTCTTTATCCCACTTAGAACCGTGACTTAAACTATGTTCCTAATCATCGATTTCATGGTTTGATGAAACCTCTCCAGAGCAACCGGACTTTCAGGATGAAAAGGAGATGGAGTCACATGTTTAATACCTAACACTGCCATTTTCTCACTAAAATACTTGCTGATGAAATTAGTACCACAGTCTGATTGAATTATCTTAGGCATCCCAAACCTGGTGAAGAAATCAATTAGTACATCTACAATCTTAACACTTTTTATGGTACGAGACATTTTATCCATAATAGTAAAAATATATTCATTCCCACTACGTGTCTTGGGCAATGGTCCAACAACATCAATAATTACCTCTTTAAAAGGTTCAGAAACAAGGGGGATAGGACATAGAGGTGCCTTTGGTATAGACTGATTGGGCTTACCGACCTTCTGACAGACGTCACAACTGTTGACAAACTTCTTTATGTCTGCCTTCAACTTGGGCCAATAATAACTCATAAGCAATTTCCCCGAAGTCTTATGAATGCCAAAATGATCAGCCAAACCACTGTCATGCGCGAATGACATTAACTCATTCCTGTAAACAAAAGGTACCATTATATGTCTCAAAATTTCATGATCAATATTATCAGCCTCCATAGGCCTACTCAACCTATATAAAATATTATTCATTATCTTAAATCTTGTAACAGTTACATCAGACACCATACCTGACTCAATAGGGAGATCCCGAAAATCATTTTTCTCAGCTTTAATAAGCTCTTCAGTAGTCCAATTCAATTTGTCCTTCAAAATCCCAATATCTCCTACAACTACGTTTTAAACTACTCAAATCTATATCTGTTGCTGACTCTGCGGCGTCAACAACACTAGCTCTAGAACTAGTAACTACTGCAATTTCATTATTTATCAAAATTGGATTATGTTTATTTTTATAAGCCACATCATTTCCTACCACTCCTTCCACGTCCTTAGTTAACAGGAAACTTATTCACAATGGCCAATTTCAATATTCCTGAAAAGGAAGGACATTTTAAATGGAAATTACCGATAGGATAGGACTCGACCGAATCGGGAAAACCAGACAACACAAACTCTTCATAATCATGGACAAAATCGCTAGGTAATGCTTCTTGTAAAATCAACGACTGAGCGGCACCAGTGTCTCGCAAAATACGAACCTCTTTGGATGAATTCACAGACGAGACACTACCATGGGACAAATACCTGTTAAAGCAATTGGATAGTCATTGTTCAGCCGTTCTCGTTTGGACGGGATCGCTCTCTCTCTTTTCAATGGCCATAACTGGTCTACCATTAGCTTGCAGGGACTTCTTGAAGCCAAAACACTGACTTTCTACATGGCCCTTTTTATTACAAAAGAAGCATGTCATGTCTCTCAACTTTTCCGGATTATAAACATTATACCCCCTGTTACCACTATTAGGAGAAAAGCAATTATTATTGGGAGAAAAATTATTATTATTATTCTGCCTCCTGGGTTGACTCCTATTAACAAAATTAGGCCTACCACAAGCATTACTATTATTATAATTGTTATTATTATTACTACCGCTCCGGCCAGTTCTAATCCAGCCAGGCTTTGCGTGATTCATCACCCCTAACTCATTTTCATGTGACAAATAATATTAGTCACTTGCAATGGCAACCTCCTGTAACGTCTCTATTTTCAATTCCTCTAAATGTACTTTTAGTTTTTCTGGTACACACCGCTTAAATTCTTCTACCAACAATAACTCCTTCACCTTGTCATAATCATCCACTTCTTTGGATTTGAACCAGTCCTCTGCATACTGTTTTTTCCCTCTAGCAAACTCTACAAATGTTTGTTCATTACCTTTTTGTAAATTTCTAAACCGCTGGCGATAAGCCTCCGGCACCAGTTCATAAGCCTTTAAAACTATGGCTTTCACATTTTCATAGTCCGAGGATAAAGATTCGTCCAAGGTCACATAAGGGTGGTCCAATATTCCCGTGGCCATTGCAACCTAGCAGCTATCCTTTCAAAGAATACGAAAAACTCAGCGACATTACATTCCTGAAAAGTAGGCACAAATTTTAAAGCCTGTACCAAATTTATAACAGGCGTTACAGATCTACTGGGAGAAGAAGGAGAAGGGGGTTTGGAACCCTTCATAGCAATTTCATGCTCTCTTTCCTTTTCTCTCTCCTACGCCCTAAACTTTTCCATATTAAATTCCAACATTCTCAATTCAATTTGTTTGTTCAACATTTCTGCAGTTAGCTCCTGCTTAACCTCCTGATCACCATCTGGTTTTACATTTTTGACATTCATAAATTTGTAACAATAACAATCCTTTCTTTAATGAGGCATCAAATTCTATCTCTAAATGTTGAGCCACCTGCTCCAACTCAGGCCTTTTAAACTCTGCGAGCCTTGCTTGCCACCCCTCTCCACTCAAAAGTTCAATTATATTAGCCACTTCCATTATGACCGAAAATCACACCAAAGAATAATTCCAAAAATACCTAACACACGAAGAAGTGTAAAATTGTTGCCAAAAACAAAACCCCTAAAATTGATTTTGCACACAAGTGAATACGCACAGGCACGAAAGATCCTGTCAAACGGTCGCCAGTTTGTGATGGCGTGTTAACCACCGCACGATTCACTTATCAAAATATAGGTTACACCTGTATTCACTTAACAGGATACAAAATTCACAAGGTGTGAAATCGTACCACAACCTTAAACCACAGTGTGCAAAATCAATTCAGGGGTGAAAATAAACACTTCAGAAAAATCACTTAAATTTAATAAAAAATTTGTTAGGCAGAAATTACACCTGAACCTCTTATAATACAAAAATATATGAATAACACTCACCCTTAAATAATCACTAAACAAATCCCAAATACACAACTAATAAAAGAAACCAACACATTCAACCACAAAAAGGAGGGGGTCCAGAAAGGAGGAGAAAGGCAAAAAGAAAGAATATCCTAACAAATACACACTAATATCCCTAACAACTTCTCCGTATATTTTAGAGTTCTCTTGCAAGCCAAGGTGCAACTCCACGCCCGGAGGACAAATCAGGGTGATTATCAGATGCTAATCCAATCACAGCGCTGAATCCAAAAATATCAATAGGTGGCTGGCAAGTATCAAGCGGTTCACTGAAACCGACAGCAGAGAAATGCCGTATTGGCCGTGAGCTCAATAAGTATCGTAATTTTATTACCTTGGGATCAGAGAGGTCCCCTTGGCTTTAAACTGAAACCAAGGGCATTAAGGATAATCCTAAAGCTGCAGACTGGGAGATCCAAAAGGGATGTAGGGGGTGAATAATCTCCAGTCTATGTACATGAGCAGAGGCCAAAAATCAGTACCAACGATCAGTTCAAATAGCGCCCAAGGCAAGGTCCAGGAAACAACTAGCTTATAACACCACCGAAGACTTCCATATCCCCACTGGACAGCAAGAGCCGGGGGGTTGGAGTGGGGAGAAGACCACTCCCAGGGAAAATGAAGGGAAACCCAACCTCCCCCAGGGAAAATCACCAAATATGGAATTTGAAAAGAGGATTAGCAAAAACATACAGCAAGTCAAACACCGGAGAGGAGAAAACTAGCAGTTACCATTCTTAACTAATTAACAGTTTAAAAATAATCTAATACATTATTCACCTATCATTAACTGGCAACAAGATGATAATATATATATATATATATTATGAAATTCGTAAGCTGAATGTCCTCGTATTCAGTGGTTAATACTTAGCTTATATATATATGGCCTCAGCTAACACTCAGTAGGAAGGATAATAGAAATAATATTCAACTAAAATAAAATATCCACTCTGCAAAACTGGTCGGTGAAGTGCGAAACACAACAGTCACTTAAGATTTTAATTAGTAATTACTCATTATATAAAGTTGACATTATACAATAATCAATATAACAAAGCACTTCACTTTAAACATTTGGCAAATAACACCATAATTGAACATAATTAAACTTATTATCTAAATAAAAAAATACACAAAGATAAACTAGGTAGCGCCACAAACACTGTCTTCAATAGAGGAAGAATACATCTAACTTAGCAAGAGGGTGGAAGTAACCAAGTAAATAAAACTAAGAATATCAAGGAGGGGTAATGGGAATAGAGACTAAGAACAAGACAAGGTTGAAGGAAAAGTGAGGGAGCAATCAATCGATGGCATGCGTATGGGAAGTTAGGGAGAAAGTAATAAAGACATAAGACTAATTATATACAATATATACAATAGTGGAACGCAAACTTGACAATATATATATATATATATATATATATATATATATATATATATATATATATATATATATATATAGGGAGAAAGTAATAAAGACATAAGACTAATTATATACAATATATACAATAGTGGAACGCAAACTTGACATATATATATATATATATATATATATATATATATATATATATATATATATATATATATATATAATATATATATATATATATATATTGTCAAGTTTGCGTTCCACTATTGTATATATTGTATATAATTAGTCTTATGTCTTTATTACTTTCTCCCTAGATATATATAATAGTATATATATATATATATATATATATATATATATATATATATATATATATATATATATATAGGGAGAAAGTAATAAAGACATAAGACTAATTATATACAATATATACAATAGTGGAACGCAAACTTGACAATATATATATATATGATATATATATATATATATATATATATATATATATATATTGTCAAGTTTGCGTTCCACTATTGTATATATTGTATATAATTAGTCTTATGTCTTTATTACTTTCTCCCTATATATATATATATATATATATATATATATATATATATATATATATATATATATATATATATATATATATATTGTCAAGTTTGCGTTCCACTATTGTATATATTGTATATAATTAGTCTTATGTCTTTATTACTTTCTCCCTAACTTCCCATACGCATGCCATCGATTGATTGCTCCCTCACTTTTCCTTCACCTGGTCTTGTTCTTAGTCTCTATTCCCATTACCCCTCCTTGAATATTCTTAGTTTTATTTACTTGGTTACTTCCACCCTCTTGCTAAGTTAGATGTATTCTTCCTCTATTGAAGACAGTGTTTGTGGCGCTACCTAGTTTATCTTTGTGTATTTTTTAATTTAGTTATTAAGTTTAATTATGTTCAATTATGGTGTTATTTGCCAAATTCATATATATATATATATAATATATATATATATATATATTATATATAGTATATATATATTATATATATAATATATATATATATATATATATATATATATATATGAATTTTTATCACATCACCCTAACATTTTATATAAATCATTACACTATCGATGTTTCTTAATATCTAATTCGTGCTACTTCAGGATCATGACTGAAGGGGAATTATAATTGACAAATGATTTAGTACGTAAGCGACTCAAACACCCGACAGTACACATCAACGACTTCCAATCGATGTTCTAGACGTAGTCTAGTAAGTCGCTGATAAGTACTGTTGAGTTTTCGATTCTCTTGGGTACCAAATTATTTTGGTAACAAATCATTTATCACTTATAATTCTAGGGCATTTGGTTTCATTTCGCTAGTAATGGAATCTTAATTTTATTATTTTTTGCTAAATTTTCCTAAAGTACATTTCATTTTTATGTATTAATGATGCTACATCTTCATAGAACATTAGCTCTTCTGTTGACGAATATGTACACCAGTATTTATATTTTGAGTTATGGAGAGGCAGGGCCTTTGTCTTGACTTTTTAGTTTTCTGAAAAGAAAATGATTGTGCTGGCTTTGTCTATCAGTCCACACTTTTTTCTATCCACACTATTTCTGTCCGCTCTCAGATCTTAAAACTATCACGGGTACAGGGCTGCAAATTGGTTTGTTGATCATCCACCCTCCAATTATCAAACATCCCAAATTGCAGCCCTCTAGCCTCAGTAGGTTTTATTTTATTTAAGGTTAAAGTTAGTCTTTAGCGTGTGTCTGGCAATGATATAGGCCAGGCCACCTCCGGGCCGTGGTTAAAGTTTCATGGGCAGCGTCTCATACAGCATTACAGCGAGACTACAAAGTCTTGTATGGCGCCCCCAAACAGAGAGGGACGAGTATTTTCATTTGAGTCTGCTAATCTTGGCAGGAAATGTTTGCCTTCAATATTTTAGATATATTGTGTTGAAAACAAAACATTCTAATGGTATAATAATATTCTGGAATGATAGAACACAAACCGAATTTACAAACTGAAATAGTTTTTTTTACATATAATAGATATACTGTAATTAATTAATCATTAGTCCTCATAAATAAATTCCAAAATTTTGATAAGATAACTAAAATGTAGATAGTAAAGCATCACAGTAACCAGCAACTCCTGGTGACCAAAGACAAATGGCAAATTAAATAAATTTGACTAAAAAAAGGAGTTCAACATTAGGGAATACGGGGGGCTAAGAAAATCATGAAAATGTAAAATTTTTTGTCGGCATAGAAGTTAATACTAGAAAAAAAAGACTTTATGGTACTAAAAGAATGAATAGTTATAATACCTGAAAAGAAAACTGATAAGAACAAATATGAATTAGTTCACTAAATATAAACCTTATTTTTCTTTAAAGAATGTTTAACATGCTTTGAAATAATGAAAACAAAAAGATTAAAGTGATGGATCCTGCAGCCGCTTCTGGACTCTGTCAATCTTGCTAAGTAAAATGTTCCAAAAGCTTAGTGCAGCAAAGAAATCAAATGTCAAAATTCTGCTCAATAGCTGTGTTGCTTCACTCCTGGTATCTGTTGTCTCATTCAAATGACTTCCGATGGTTTCTAAAAGTTGGACGAAATCCCTCACATTTTCATGTATGGGTCGAACAGCATCAGCTCTAGTACTCCAACGTGTATCAGATTCAATTTTAGTAGGAGAAAAACCCCCATTCTCCCTCAACACCTAGGTGCTAATCCCCAGGTAATCTATTTTTCTACCTGGGGATTAGCACCTAGCACAGTGGGCCAGCAGGTGGACAAAATTAAATTTTTGACTTTTCCAAATTATCATGAGGGTCATAAAAATAAAAAATACATACATTAGTGACAAAGGAATGCAATATTATAGATTGTAAGTAGTTGTTAGTATCAGTGTTTTACAGTCTTAAACATGACTAAACACGTTGCTCTTGGCTGCACACTGTTTTTCCATACAAAAACATTTTATTGTTTTCTTTAGTCACGGTTTATGAAAGGTGTGTTATGGAGTAAACTCATATTCTAAAATTGACTTTTTTGTGCATTATTGAATGTAATAAAGGTCTTGATCTTTATATTTATGATCTAAATGTTGGGTGCAACAGTGTTTGATATAAGTCTCTCAAAATTTGTTGAAAATTTTAGGCATATAAAAGTTTACGATAGAGAACAAAAAATTGCAAAGCTTTGCAAAGATTCTCAATGGTATTAAATGGTAGATAATTAAGTCCCTAACAACAGGACAAAAATCTTTTTGCCACTAACTGCCACTTTTTTACAGTGAATATAATTGTCTGGACAACTATGAGAAAAATATTAGCAAAAGATGAAGATATCAGGTTTAAGAGTAATAGTGAGCCATTATATCTTTTTATTTCAGATATAAGACAATAACAAGGTGCATGAAAATGGATGTTACTAACCAATATCTGTTTAATGAAACTAGTGAAGCGATAAAGAATGATGGGTATATGCATAGTTTTCATGATGGTAAACTACATAATTTTCTACTTGGAAAGATTGAAAATATTATACGTGATGACACTAGCAACAAATATTGTGATTACTTTCCGAAAAACTTAAGAATTAAGTGGAGAAGTGTTAACAGAACCAGAAAGTTATTTCTAAGTAAGTACCAGGTTGGCTTGAAGCCAAAGTGTATCAAAACCCAGAAAATGAAACTCCTAAGAAATCTGGAGGATGACCTAGCACAGAGAGTTTTCAGGGCTCATCCGAGAAAACAAAACGAAGGAAAACTGCAGAGCTTGTTAACATATCTATCTCCTCATAGGCTCACATATGCTACAGCAAGAGTTCTGAGAAAGAAGGGACAGTAAAGAATGGCTAAATCTTTAATCCAAATTTCTACTGAAAACCAATGTACTTCATCAGAAAATATCACAGTGTTCTTTTTCTGCAAATGAAGCTCTGGCATTGATCTTGAGAAGAAATCAAAAGTTTTTCCCTCTTACAACAACGTTCGTTCTGCCAAAGAAGAGTGCTTACCTTCTCCTGAAAATTGGCAAGTAACTGATTATTCTCCAGAAGTGACCTTACAAGATTTATTAAACCACACAGCAAGGAAAATATTTGAAGTAGTGCCTTTGAATGAAACACATTTAAAATAAAGCAGTTTAAGTTAATTTGTAAAGTTGGATTTAATGGTACAACTGGTCAAAGTGTTTACAAGCAGATTCGAAGTGATAACCAAGAACGAGATGTCATTTTCGAGTCCTGTTTATTTGTTACTTGTATGGTACCTTTACAGCTGAGTGGAAAGACAGAAGCTAAATAGAAAATTATCTTATGGAAAAATAATAAGCCCTCATCACCATTTTTTTTTTGTAGACCTATAAGGTTCAAATTCATAAAGGAAACTTCACACGTTTTAGTGGAAGAAGAGCATTACTTATAAAATGCTATCCACATACTTAGACCAACTCAAGTTAAAAACAATGTTAGCGTCATTCATGATGTGAGCATTACAATGATAGATGGAAAAGTGGCATCCTCTTTATCCCTTGTCACCAACTCAATGCAACCTGTTCTTTGTATGGGGCATCACCTAAGCAAATGAATGACATAGAAAAAGTTTCAAAGAGACCCATGTAATGATGGCATCATGTATGAACTATCAAAACCAATTACTTGCCATGGATAAGATCTATGGGAAATGTTTGTCTTTACACTTGTCATACAAGTTGCCTATAAAGAAATGGCAGGCAAGAACAAAAGAGGAAAAAGCAAAGGTTCAGCAACAAAAATCGAAAATGCAAAAAGCTTTTCGTGAAAGGACAGGATTAATGATTGGTATGCCAAAACAGAAGATTTTTTCAGCTTGCTGAAACATCAAGTGAAATTCTTGGAATTAAGATAGAATTGCTGAAGAATTTGCACATCATCTTGTGTACTTTATCACCTGGGTTTGATATGTCACAGCATTCAAATCCTTCTGCATCAATAACGCTTAAAATTTACGTGGAAGAGTTACAATTGGTTATTATATTGCCCTCAGAGTTTGCATAGAAATTCTTATTCATGGAGGTTCAGTGATTGAACAGTTTAATCTGCCAATTGGACTTTACTCCGAAGAGGCCCAATAAGCCAAAAACAAAAACTTTAAGAAGTTCAGGGAGTCATTTTGCCGGAAAATATCCCCCCAAAAAACTAATGAGGACTTAATGCGACGGTTATTCTGCTCACCGATCCCCTAATAACATCAATGAGAAATCAGACAAAATACACATCTAAGAAAGATCTGTCAGATGAAGCTCGACTGCTCCTCATTATAGATTCTGAAATATCTAGTGAAGCACCATAAACATAATGAGTCATGTACCTTAACTGAAGATCATTTACGCGTTTCTCTTATATAGGCTAAATGGGTTCTCCTTTTAGCATTTATTCTTGTATTCCTTATTATCTATAAATCATTTATTTTACTTGCTTTTACCTTATTTCAATTATGTAATCTCTTGAAAGGAAGCTCTTTTTTTTGTATTTTATGTTCTTTATTGGCTATTGCACAAAATGTATTACAATTAAGATATTATTGCTTTAGTTACCACGATTTCACTTATTTCCCAAGAAAATAAGATTTACAGAATTACCAAATTACAGAATATGTGCGCTCAAAATCACCGATTTGTACTGATTTGATTTTTTTTTTTTTTCATTTTATAATGGTTTAGAATAATGTTAATCCCAAATAAAGCTAGTTTTTGCACTGAAAGTATTTTTGTCCCTTTAGGTCCCATTCTGGCCCACTGTGCCTAGGTGTGAAATTTCACACCTTCTAATGAGGTGGTAATTACATTTCACATCTTTTAATGAGGTGTTAATTGACCATAAAGGTGTGAATATAACAAATAGGTGTGAAATTTCAGTTTCCCACGGTCGTGTCGGCGCTGTGCAAAACTCTACGGGGATGAAAACCCTGATTTCAACCCTGACCCCCAAAGCACCTCATACTCTATGGGAGATAAAAATACTCATTTCAACCTTGACCCCAAAGTACCTCATAGTCTACAGAAGTAAAAAACCCTGATTTCAACCCTAACCCCAAATTTCCCCATACTCTACAGAGCTAAAAACCCTGATTTCAACCCCAACCCCAAAGTTCACCAGTCTACGGAGGTAAAAAACCCTGATTTCAACCCCAACCCCAAAGTTCACCAGTCTACGGAGGTAAAAAACCCTTGATTTTCAACCCCAACCCCAAGTTCACCAGTCTCACGGAGTAAAAAAACCCATGATTTCAACCCCAACCCCAAAGTTCACCAGTCTACGGAGGAAAAAAACCATGATCTCAACCCTGACCCCAAAGCACCTTATACTCTATGGGAGGTAAAAATACTCATTTCAACTCTGACCCCAAAGTACCTCATAGTCTACAGAGGTAAAAAACCCTGATCTCAACCCTGACCTCAACGTACCTCATACTCTACGGAGGTAAAAACCCTGATTTCAACCATGACCCCAAAGTACCTCATAGTCTACAGAGGTAAAAAAAACCCTGATTTCAACCCTAACCCCAAATTTCCCCATACTCTACAGAGGTAAAAACCCTGATTTCAACCCCAACCCCAAAGTTCACTAGTCAACGGAGGTAAAAACCCCTGATTTCAACTCTCACCCCGAATTCCCTCCACAAGCCCGGGATGATGTTTTAAAACTTGAATCACAAGTTCCAACATGTCCCCCAAATTCACTCCCAAACGCAAATATTTTTAAGTCAATAGGGTACACTGAAAATTAACTTAACAAATCCATTTCAGTCTTAATCATTTATGATATGTGTATATAGATGCATAATATTCCATACATAAAGAGGTTAAATGGAAAATCAGATTACGTACAGAATTGTTATTATTTTTGTAACAAAAGTCATACAGAAATACTTGGGGAATGGTATACTTGAATTAATATTCCTTACAAAGTCATACAAGAATACACTGGAAAAGGTGTACAAAAGAATACACAGACATGATATGCATTCGTTTTACGAAAATAATACATCATCAAGACACATTGCTAGTATATACCACACAAATCTTCCCCAGTTTCCCGATCGTGAGTGAAAGATAATTCATCTAATACACCTAAGGTTTTAAATCTTAATAACAAGTTCTTCATATATATATCTTCCACAAATCTTTCCTCTAGCAGGGATAAATTCTTTTTCATGATGACCATGCAAGTGATTTTACCATTTTTTTCATTTCATCACTGAATGTAGATGACACAGGTAAATATTGATTCAACCATGTCATGTTAACTCATCCACTTTGTCTGATACCGGCGGGGAGGATAACATATTTGACATAGTCATACAATTGTTTAAATAATTCTTCCTTTAATTTCTTCACTGAAGAAAAAAAGTGGTTGAACCTCATCTGCTTGGTATCCCTGCTCAAACGGTCAGCATGGTCCTTATCTTTGGCATATGCTACACTCTTTTGGGCATATTCATTATCTTCAACGGGGGCACCGATACCATATTGAGTTAGTAAAGTAGGGAGATCTACTTCATTGTCACATTCCCAAGAGGTAATATTTTTGGGCCTTTTCATAAGGGCAGACCCTTCAACACAGCAATCGCGAAGACAGGAGTATGATGCACCAGCTCGAGAATATCGAAAGCCTGCAATCTCGGCGTATGGATAACTTCGAACGACGTCTTAAACCACACCGTAATTCCTGCATGTAACACAAATAGTGGCCACTACTAAAAAGTATTTCTCTTCCTGAACCTATTTTCGAACAAGTTCTTGAAAACTAACTTGCACGAGGACATTGATGAAGCCATGGCGAGAGTGTGCGCCTTAATATTCCAATGGTTCAAGAGGTAATGAGCCACCGAATCCCGCAACCGAGCTTCCCCGCCCCCTGACACTATGAGTCATTAAAGATGCCCTCCTTTATCAAAATCACTGATTAAACAAGTTGTGCCATGCCACCTAAAGCTATGAATCCCGCTAAAGCCCGACCCACTTTCATGTAAAGGGTTAATCACACGGTTAAACAAGCTGTATCATTTTCCCAACATGTTAATAAGGTACCCACTCACTTGCCATTCTCTTTTTCGCATGTCCCGCCATCTTCCTACCACTACCACTACCACCTCTTTTCAATGCATTGCGCCATGCTTCTATTTGTTTTTTAATAGCTGCATTCCTTAACATCCAATCTTAACCCCTGCCATCTCAATTAAGTAGTGATAAGTGGAAATATTATTAACGTTGGTTTTTTTACTCCCTTGAAATTCTCGAGCAATTTATAAAATATTATAACCTGCAAGTGGATTAGCTAAATCCCCTTCTTCATTCCATTCAATCGAGCTAGAATTTTGTAAGTATTTAACTAAAGCTGTAGCGTACGAATTTTGAGGTTCTTTATGCAATATTGGAATAATACCTGTTAAATCTGGGTTGCTTCTTATGCGGCTAATATCCGCTTTAACTGTTTTCAACGTAATCGGAGCATTTACCCTCCTCCCCAACTACTTCAGCCGGCTCGCCCATACCCTTTATAGGAGTATGAGAAGGTACCGTGAGTGATTTAGCCACCGTGGGAAATTTTGCATTCATTTTAACATTAAGAGGTATGTGCATGTCACTAACGGTTGTGTCCAACTTACCATTACCCTCTTGGTTATTATAATTATTATTAATATTATCACAAACCTACTTCCTATTCATTAACCTCTCGTATGTAACGGCGGGGATCACGTAAAACTCCTTCATTTTTCGTTAATTAAAGAGACTCCCTATCAAACTCGCGGCTAAAGGTAGTAACACCGATGAAATAGCGCCACTTTACGGCTTTTCAATATATTTTTTTCTTTTTAGCTACAGACGTTGTTTTCAAGGACACAAGATGAATTTCATGCCTACACTTTCTCAAGTGTTTAATGAATTTCTTATCTTGAGTTAGATTACCGCAAAGAAAATTTCTAAAAATTTCCGATATGGTAGCAACAAAACCACCGTTTAAGATTGGAATGACTTTACTTCTCTCGCTGGGTGATAAACATGTGATGAATAAAATAAAGTTTTTATTTCTATGTATAAAAGGTTGTTTACGGTTCATATCTGTACAATTTGAGATTCATCGATCCATGAATTGAATGGACTCGAGTAACCTTTACAATTAACGTAAAATTGAGTTTTATTATTTTTCTTCCTGCTTCTCAGAATAGTGAAATTATATGTTTCTGGTAGAAGTGTGGGAATTAATTCTTCACGATCAAACACTTTATTTCTTACGCCTCTAAATTCCTCCAAAGAACGTAATATGACGGAGGTTTTGCTATGTTATCCAGCATTTCGGATTTTAAAAATTTCCAGAGTATTTTGAATAGTATATCCCCTTCTAAAAAATGCGTTCCAACTCATCCTCTATACGTACAACGTCTCCAACATTCAAGATTGAATTGGTGGGTGGATTTACGAGAGCAGCATTTTTATACATACTCGAGAATTGGCGTTCAATGTCCTCTCTAGCGGTTAACGCGTGAATTGTTGAGGGGTGCGTTCCTTTCCTAAACTTTTATGTGGGGTATTGTTATAACTCTGAACTGTGTCACGCAAGACGTTAATGTATTTTAAGGTGGTGTTCTTATTCGTGAGATATCTTGCTCTTTATAAATGGTCCTTATTACTCTTTCAGCTATAGATAATTTTATCTCTCTTGAGTAAACGCTATTATTTTTATATTTTTACCCTCTAGATATTCTCTGAGGTGTTTGTTATAATATTCCCTACCCTCATCACTATTGAAGCGTGAAATTCCCGAAAATTCTCTAGATTCGAATATCTTCTTTAAAGCACGACACATAGTAACACCATCCTTCTTTTTCAATGGAATAATTTGTAGATATCTGGAAAACACGTCAATAAATATCAGCAAATATTTAAACCTATTATTGTATAGAGCTAATTTTGACATATCAGCTAAATTAGTACTTGCTATCACTCGAGGTTTGGGTGATATGATTTTTCTTCTCGGGAATTTTTTCTCGTGATTTTATGAAGGGTGTAAAACTTTTGCCCGCGTAAGAATTCTTTAACATTTTCTCGAGTAATTTTGTTATCCAGATTTTTCACTACTCTGAACAAGGATCTACCCCGCTGAAACTACCAACACCTTGTACATCCCCGTATAAAGTTTTAAGAAGTTTTAACTGTTCTTTATCCATATTGTCAAGCTATTTGATATTCTGTTTTCACCCAGCTATTAGTTTCGAAAGTGTAACAGTTCAGGTGTTTGACGGGGCAAGTCTACAAACAAATAATCGTACCGGTTACGCGATAGAGCCTTTATATATATATATATATATATATATATATATATATATATATATATATATATATATAGTATATATATATATATATATATATATATATATATATATATATATATATATATATATATATATATATATATATATATATATATATATAGTATATATATATATATATATATATATATATATATATATATATATATATATATATATATATCTATTATATATATATATATATATATATATATATATATATATATATATATATATATATATAATATATATATCCGAAAATGCTGACGCTTTTTGACGACCGAATACTGTCGACCTAAAGTTTTCAATTTGACTAAAATCACGATTTTTCATTAGAATGTAATGTGAACAATTCAGGATTATACTTCTAAAATTTCCAGAATGAAACATATTCTGTGTTATGAATATAACTGAAAAAAAAAATAGATGAATGACGTCCTGCTGTGAAGGCGTTAGTGACAAATTTATTATCACTCGCTTCTAAGAAACAATCATCGAGTATAAATAACAAGCCTTTATTACCCTCAATCCCCTTTCCAGTGTAATCAAAGGGATTTAAAATTTCTTTGGAGACTTTAAATTTGGATCCTATAGAGGGGTGCATTTCGAGGGATGTTCAGATATCTCCATATAAAATATATTGGAAATGCGCTTCATAAAGTTACTAAAAACCCCTAACCCCGCTATTATAATACAGGCGGGATTGGCAAAAAGATTTAAAATCACCTCGGGGAATGGACCTGTTGCCATGATGTCAGCACGCCCAATACTAAGTGCATGTATTCTATTCATCTGTCTTATACAGACGTCAATTATAGTGAATGAAAATTGACGGCAATAACAATTTGTTTGTTTTAATTCTTATAGTGAAATATATATAGGACACTCATACAAGATTTAACATAATATATACGCAAAATAACTATATATATAATAAAATATTAACAATACAAAATAACCCTCTCTCTCTCTCTCTCTCTCTCTCTCTCTCTCTCTCTCTCTCTCTCTATATATATATATGATAGATATATATATGATATAATATAGATAGATAGATAGATAGTAGATAGAAGATATCTAAATAAATAAAATTAAGTTAAGGGGTAGCAGTAAGTTCCAGAAGTGAAGCGACAAATCTCAGAATTGATCGTTCTTCCATAGAAACTCATGGGTTGCCAGTTACTATATTTTATTCCAATTATTGTCATCATATTTATCTGATAATACGAATCAGTGATTAACTGTATAAGCGCACAAAGTATTTCCCCAGTGAATGATCAATGTTAGTTCAGCAATTGTTTATTAATAGAAAAAATGAATTTCCCCAAAGAAACATCTGCGTGTGATATGAAGTGTTCACCATAGAGTGGCAGCAGGAACCGTGTGCATAAGCATTGGCCTAATATTTGTAAATTAACTTTCCACTTTTATAGCGTTATATCGAAAGTTATTATGATTTCTTTTGATAAAGCACAGAGAAGTTTAGAATCTGATTAAATGAAATATAAATAAGACAAGTTGGTGTAAAAGAAAAAAAAAAAAAAAACCGAAATCCAAGTTATGTGTGCGTTTAGCGTTGGTTACATGGTTAGGCCTAGTTCAAGAATCAAGGAAATATATTTTCCAGCTTGTTAGTTAATAATTTCATGGAATTTCTCGATTTTGCAAATTTTTCCATGCGGAATTGCATTCAGGGTCGCACCAAACAAGTATTTTCGTAGGTTTCACCTTATTTTTTTTCAGTGCATAAGTGAGACTGTTCTTGTCCATACGATCCGGAGTGTGAATATGCTTGTCGAGCATTATTTTAATTCGAGTATCCCCTGTTATGCTCTCTCTCTCTCTCTCTCTCTCTCTCTCTCTCTCTTTCTCTCTCAGGACGTTTTTATCTATCAGGAATAACCAGAGGTCTGTTTTAAGAATCGAGCACTAGGCCTATTGGTCATGCTCGGTGCTTCTTTATATATATATATATATATATATATATATATATATATATATATCCCCCACATTCATAAATTTCTGTTATGCAATAATACTTGACTGGATCGAACTGATTACTGGTTGTCAGTGGAAATATGAATTTGGGTGATATCACTCCCTTATGATACGCCCCACTTACGCAAATTCAGTCTTAAATTTCACGGTTGGGATATGATTCGAAGATTTGAGGTAATAGGTTGAAGTGAAAAAGGTGGAGTTAGTATTGTGGGTAGAGGTAGAGGTAGAGGGGGGGAATGGGTGGTTGGGTCTGTCGTCTCCCTACTTAACCAGATGGTGATTTTACGGGTGTTCTGGTTGCTTGCGACCGACTTTCTTATTTTTTATATAGCGAGGTCTGTTTCCCAGGTGCAAGGTCAGGTCCTGGTGTCGGTCCTGAAGGTTCTATCTTTGCCTAAATAACAGACAGTGGCCCTGCATTGTAAGCCTTGCAATGCCCGGAACTAGGCCTATTCACCTGAAGAATGCAGCAGAGGTTAGAGCCTTTCTCGAAGATGGTGTTTTATGCTCGTCCTACAAGCTAGAATCAGAACTACCAACCACCCCTAACTTCTCCAATGAATCTAGGTGCATTCATGGTTGATTATGTTTAATGTCGCGGAGATTTTCCCTTCACATTCTATTGATACTTGCATGTTTTTTATGCATCTTCGCTAAAATAATTGATTAAATATTTGTTTCCACATTGCTCGAAATATACATTGGTAATGTTGGTAATCCTGTGTTGAACGAGAATTTCAAATTGTTTCGTTTCTATAGTTTGAAGTAATTGCTATACTTTAAAATAATTACTATACCGTAATTTTGTTCTTATGATTATTATAAATATCATAGATTTGATATTTGTGCATCATATGTTAGCTTTATTTGCTTGATAGAGCTTTCACTGTAGAAAAAAATATATTTTTATTTTTCAGCTACGAGTTGTAGTTGCCAGTTAGTGAATTTCGAACGAAATTCTCTGAAATTTGTCGCTTCAGTTTCGGAACTTACTGTACTACAAAAACACAACATTAGCCACTAAGTCAAGGTGAAACGCCCTCGTTTCACAGTAGGATGGGGTGAATCCATTTGTCAACGAGGTAAATAGCAATGCCAATGACGATGAAGAGGGAGTTGATTTTACATCCCCTACTTTACTGTTCTCTCTTCGCCGTTTTGAACACCCTTTCACTCGAGAGGAATGATGTGAAGATGGGTGTAGGGATGGAGGAGGAGCAGGAATTCTCGAGGTGATAGGAATTGCAGGCGGAATTTTAGACAGCAGAGGGTGCTGCTGGCACCAACCCCTCTATCACCTCTAGTTCCTCCTCCTCCATCACACCCTCCACCCTCTCCTCCACCCCAGTGTCTGGATGACCATACACCAACGATTTGTACAGTGTCACATAATATCTCTTATCCTCTAAAGGACATAGAGACACCTATCGCTGGCTCGTATGACACATTGTGCCTCCTAACTGCGCCTGCAAATTGTGCACACGTGTATGAGTGATCTCATTCTTCTCGATCACTTCTAGATACTGTTTATGTGGAATGGTCTTTTGCCGGCATCTTTGTATACCTTTCAAGGTGTTATTACGGCTATTTTCAGTTAGATATGAATAACACCGATGAATTCTCTCATGAGTTCAGCCCCCGTTTCAACCTTGACTAATCTGAGTTCCCCCTTACGTGACTCATCATACAATTTGTGAGTTTTCGGGAAATTACTCAAGTCCATATAGGGTTTGAGAACCTCCTTCAATTCACGATTGAGATTATCATTCGCAAGAGAGAAGATCAAGCTGCCAGTGTCAGTATAAAGGAGTTGAACTCTTTCACCGTAGTGATTTTGAAGAACGTCATAATAGAAGTGGTACATCATGTCCTTCGCCATGTCTACTATGAGATTCAGGGTCTCTGTAACACGGTTTTTTGGACTTTGCTTCTTGTCAAAGCATCGGATGTAGCTGAAAGTTGACATATGTATATTTTACAACCACATACAAATTTTGTCAGCATTATCAATAACCTAAACCCGATAGTTTTAATTTTTATAGAGTAAAAATGATCTAGCCGACGCCATGGCCAATGGTTATGAGCCAAGAGTCGAAAAACATTCATTACGTAAGCAAGTAAACACCTTTTGACGAAATGTTGCCCCGCCCATCCACCAGACAGAAACTCCATCGGCTCTGAAACCCAAAGACTTTATGAATGCTGGAACAATACATAGATGTGGGTGGGGTATCAGTGCTAGCGTAGTAATACTACTGTAGCAGTAGTGCCGCAACAGTATAGCAGTAATATACATGAATTAAACGTTTAGGCCAACTGCTGGGATCCTTGAGGATCATTTAGCACTTCTTACAACTACTCGAGAAATTAGTTTTTATAGCCAGAAGTTAAATTTTCTAATCCAACAATGCCCCGTGGTAGCGTTCCTAGTGTTATTCCTGGAATTATAACGAGGCGAAGTGGGTGGAGCCTCATGAAGTCATCATTCTGACGATAATTATTAGTGAAGGTTTAAAGCCAATCTACGGTACCGGCTATTTTTTTTTCAGTAAATAGGTAGATAGCCAATAAATAAAAATTGCTTGACATTGGATATAGCAGTTATCAAATCAAGCTTGTCTACTCTGTTTTTGAAAATTACCAACTATTCCCTACATCTTGTCAATCTGATTGTGACCTATAAAGTAGACTGTAATTTCTTAGGAAACCTATTTTGGGAGTTAGACTAATAATCAAAGTGTTTTTTATTTATTAACATATTTTGTTGGTTTGTTCATTATGACAATTATCAATGGAGAGGTTCCAGAGTTCATAAAGGTGTACTGCTTTGCTTGTATTTAAATTTGTATGTCATTGTTGCCAGAGGTATAGCCTTCGTTACGTATAGCCAATCATCCATCGAGAAAGAGGGAAGAAATGCTGTCATAAGTTACGTAACGAGTGCGTTCGAAGCCTTTTCTCTGAGTAAGTTGGCCCGTCTTCAAAAAAAGTCACTTTTACATTATAAGTACCAAATTTATTCAACCTACATAATGCAGAATACAGTCAAAATTTATGTGTAGATATAATATGTATTCTGAATACGCGTTATATTTATGAAATGCATAGATAAAAAGTTGTTGCGAAAAAACCGTGTTACAGAGGCCCTGAATCTCATAGTAGTATACTGAAAACGATGTAAATCGGGGATTCAGCCATAATTGCAATGGTTCACAATGTACCTTCCATTACCGAGTTTTTCCAAAGACTTGTATGTGTGTTTGAACACGTTCCTTAGGAGAGAGAGTTCATTGGTGGTGACAACAGTTCTAGTAGAATACTTTAATGAATTTTTAATTGTCCTACCGAAAAGACCATTCATTATGATTTTGATGGTGTTCTGCTTGTCCGGATCAGACTCTTTAGCTCGCCTCTCAGCATTCTCCAGGATATATTCCCTCAAATAAAAATCCTGTTTGAATTTGTACACTTTCCTTATGACATCAACTTCTAGAGCGAGTCTTATCGGTGTTTGTAATAACGGAAGGCAGATCAAGTGATTACGCATCGGTAGATGCGTACTTGTCAATTTAAAAATTTGTTTGGGCAGCTTCACATTGAACTTATTCAGCAGGTCTTTACTATAGGGAGATAGATCCTGGTGAGTTACATTGAATGGCGAGAGGGAGATCGTCTGTCTGTAGAGCAACATCCCTGCTAACCTGTTTGGTATCGAGAAGGGGGAAATAACCGTATTCACCCTGTGAATCAATGGCGGTAATTTGACTAGCGACAAACCATTCAAATTCGGCAGGGGAAAGTTCAGTCATTTCACGCAAGGGCATTTTGTATTTGCTCATAACCGTGGGATACAAGCTGGTGAAATCAATGTACAATATATACAATTGAGGATCACCAACCATAAAACTGGGATTTAACTTTGGATTATTGGCTACAGTCCGTCTTCGAACTAAACTACCAAACCCGCCCCGGATATTTTTACAGATTAATTGAGAAAGTTCACCATTAGAAATTAGAGGGAGATGGATTTTAGAAGAACGTAGGAAAGCGTCAAGTGAGAGAGAGTTAGAAGTCAGTTAATGGCCGGGGTCTATTCCGAATTGAGCAAACACTGCATTCCTCCAGGCTAAATAGACTTCAGTTAATAATCCCATGCCCATTGACAAACAAAAAACGGTGTAATCTAAAAGATTGGCACAATTTGCAGCATTCCAAAACATGACGACGTGCTCGTATCCCTCGTTGGATAGAGTTTCCCCCGTAAGCTCTGAATTGAAACACTCCTTGGAGGGGATGTCAGGCTTTTGCAGGACATTGAAACACGTAACGTAATCGTCAGGGTAGTACTGTTTACCCGTATCCAAAACTAAATCGAGGTAATCCTTAAAGTACTTAGATAACAACCGACGAGTGATTTTGAGGGAACCTTTCTGTTTTATATGGCTCGATGCAAGACTGGAAAGGGTCCCTCTAATCATGTTGTTGCTATCCACTAATCTAAGATTGCCTGACCTTGCCGAGTAAAATTTACTACCCTCTCATTTTAGAATTTCAAAGTCGTACTTGGCCCCCGCCTCTTTCAATACCAGCGCAATGTCATAGGACAAATTATGTACTAACACTGTTAAAGTTGTCTCCTTAAACTTCATATTAAAATCGCATTTACGACACAGTGCGCACACAAAGTTGTCCCGTACCACGCAATGTGCGTGATGTCGCACTTTCGTAACCTTGGCATTGAATTCAACGTTATATCCCCCGCAATGGGTGCTCTCTTCAAATTTACAGGTGGATCCAGGGGACATATGCAATTGATACATTGGCATTCGCTCATACAACTATGCCCATTCCCAGCTCATGTTCCGCAAACAATCATCGACACATTTTTCTCCATAACCTAGTTTATGCATACAATATTCACCCATATACCGTCAACGATCACATAACAGTAAGTGTAAGCTTTCTGCTTTGCTACAATTCTCGGATTGTCTTCGCCATTTGGTTGAATATTATACGCCTCGAAATCAAGGAAAGCATTGTGCAAGATTTTGTGCGGAGCTTTAACCTTGGTAAATTGTTTAAATTGGCCGGGATCCGGGTATTCGACAGTGGTTCGACCAGTAAATGCCGGAGTGTGAGCATCGCGGATGGTGGGACTATTGAACAATGTCAAACAATTGCAAAACATACCACCCGCATGCTCACCCATCCCTTGCTTGAACCCGTGTCGAAACACTTTCACGAATGCCAATATATCTTTAATCAACGTGACATGGTTGTCAGTGATTAACAACAAGGTGACCAGGGTTTTAGGGGTTTCGAAACCTTTTCTCGTCAGATATACTGTCCAATGTTTTTTCTGCTGTTTTCCCATGACTAATTCACACAATTTATAAGCATAAATGTTGAGGTTGTTCCCTTTTCTAATGTTTTGAAAGAATCATGAGTCAACGGCATATCTGGCAAGTGTTTGATATTAAATTTCCCCCTCCTCATCCTTGTCGTTAAGTCCCGAGAGAGGTTGTCAATACGTGCGAGACGGTTATCCCAGTGTACATTGTACGCTTCTAACACTGTAATAATGGAGTTGTACCCGGATTGAATATTGACAACCGGAAGTCTGCCACGAACTCCCTTGGGATAGGCCTTGAAGTTATTAATATTCACTAACTCACGTCGCATGATATGAAGTTCAACCCTCCAGCCAGGTAATACACCAACCCGAACCTTCACTACGATTGAGTCTCTCTTCGAAGTTGTTACCTACACACTCGATAGCCTCCTCCAAGGAGTGATAATAATGCATGGGTAGTGCATAGCCGATTGAATTCCTCTTTCGAGGAATGTGCCAACCACATCATCATGCAATTGGGCTTTGCTACTACTTAGCTTTGTTGCTACGTCAATGTGCGATCCTACCACAGCCAAATAATGACTGGTATTGACCACCTTGTCACCCCCTGTTCTTTCCCTGGTTAGTGGAGATCCCTGTCCGGCTCCTCCAACACGAGATTCTTGTTGGTGCTAGCCACTGCTTTTGTGTCTATTCTGTCACCTTGCACTGCGCAAACAGCAAATATATCAGTGCATTTCATATTAGAATCTTGACCAAATACATTTCAATCAACAATGTATGCATATGTATTCTTGTCTCAGGTGGCTGCCACTCTGCTTGTGGTGCCCTTTGGGACGGATGCAAAGCTTGGTCTTTAACTCACGCAATGGATGGAACCACCCAATGTCAAATTGCTCAAGAAGGACCCTTGACCATTGTACCTAAAAAAAGTTTAAACGCTGAGTACTTCTTCAAGAAGTGTGAGTATTTAATACTGCAACCACTTTTTCCTTTTAACTGATGTGGACAGAAAAACAAAATGCAGTCGTGAACCTATTTGCACTTACTTCATTATGAGCCCACAGTCTGGGAGTAGTGAATAATTTAGGATATGACCTGCCAATGTGACCTGTAACGTCGAATGGAAGCCAGGTTATGTATTTAGCATTAAAATTTGCAGTAATACCGAAAGTTACATTAGAGTCAAGTGATTATTCAAATTTCCTTTCTAAGCAGAGGGAATCAAATGTAGCCACCTCTGCTGAGGTTGTATTAAATTCCAAATACATAAACGTTATAATATTTTCATTAAAAATATTTGCATAAAAATTCTAAGAATCATTTCACGATACGATGGAAGGCTCTGGTCAAAGGATTCTCAAACACCCTGAAATGAAAAATTTTGCCTAAGATAGGTGTTTTTAATAGGAAAATTAGGTATTACCGAAGGCGAGATACTGAAGGCTGAGAATGTTACTCCAAGTTGGTTATTGAAAAGACTTTCAGGGTCCAGCTTCACTCTGAAAAAAATGCGTTTGTTGGAGGCTTGTGTCTATGCATCGGCAAGACATGTAATCAGAATTTATACTTAATTCATATATTACAATTTCTTCTCATTTTTCTTGGTGTTACCAGCTAGCGTTCCAGGGAGTTATGAATGGCCTGCAGACAACCTTCTGTATCTTCTACTCGATGGCACTTTCTCTTCCCAAGAAGCAAAGAAACGTTGTTCAATTATTCCTGGCCACAGGCTCTTCATCGCTAAGACACAAGCAACCTATAATTACCTCTATAGTCTTTGGTCAAGATACCCTTCGAGTAAGTATAAACACTGTCAGTATTTCATAAATCCACCATGGCTATCTGCCACAAAGTTTTTGCTGAACGTTGGACACTAAGCAAAGAAAATCAAATATACGTGTTTAAAAAATTTAGGAGAGTATGGCATCCACTTTCACAGCCTTCACGAAATATTGGGGTCAGGCATTGATGATTATAAGGCATATTATGGAGGGCGTGTCTGACTCACATGCCTCTATTTAAGAAAACAAAAATCCTCCCATGCGGGTTTTCTTAGCAGAATAACAAAAATCTATTACTATTAATAGGTGACTGGCAACAGAAAGTTGTTTTTAATGTGCTTTAATGGGTCTAAATCTCCAGTATCCAGCGTTCCACAAAGTAATGTCTGGATTTCAAAATAAACCACTGTAACAGATAGCTAATACAAATCTTACCATATTTATCCATTTCTCCCCCTACTGAGAAGAGTAAGAGACTAGTGGCCTAAACTGAGATCAGGAATGGATCAGTAAGTGTTGTCGTTTTTGGGACAAATCTTTACTCCGTAACCAATTTCATAGTATTCTCATAATTCATTATTGGCTGTGAATAAAAAGCTCTACTCGAAAATTTCCTGTTTTTATGCTAACCTTTATTCTAAGCTCACTCTTTGCAGCACTGCAAAGATCTCAATAATGTGTGGTTGAGGTCTTGAGTTAAGATTAATGGTAGAATATTTTCTTGTCCTTCGGTTGGTAATTTCCCATGATATTTATTTTCCAGACCATTTTTCACAATGGGGGCTTAATCATCGCAAACAATTTGCATCATGATTCTCTGGAAGATGTAATGCTTTTCCATCTTTCATAAGCTTCGCTTTCATAAAAAAAACTTCTGTTGTTGCCCTTAGTGCCTGCAACACCAAAGTCAGCATGTGCTGCTCGTTTTCCAAAACGGGACTGTCACGACAAAGCTTAGATCAGGAGAGATTGAAATGGTGGTTCTTGGAAGAGTCGAGTTCCTCTCCCTTCCTTATTTTACGCACTTTTAACAGCTGGATATTTATACGTACGTTAATCTTTAGCGTTTCTTGATTTCCGTATCTATAGTATCATAGATATGGCGAAATCATACGAAAGTTCATTATCGAACTACAATAAATATAATTTGACAGTTTCACGACACTTCGTTGGCTCATCGGTGTAGATATTATAGGATGGGTAACATTCATCTTCTGATGGTCAAGAGGGTTTTTGTTTATTTAACACTAAAAAGATCATTGACAATAGTTTATCCAGACATTCATAACCTAGAAAACGCCATGCTTTTTTTTTCTTTGAAGATTAGAGTACATTCCCTTTGCATGTACGCTTAATACAATGTCTCTCTTTCAGATCCTTTTTTTATTGCGGACCTTGTCAAGAAGAATGAAACTGAATTCGTCTGGGGAGATGGAACAACTGACCATGTTAAGCCTGGAAAAATATTTCAGAACAACGGTGTTGAATATAATCTATTCATGCTATTACTGAATCAGCTTGATGACGGGCTGGAAAGTCAAGGACCCTTTCGAGCGCTTTGCCAAGCAAACCCATTAGGTACAGAATGGTAAAGTTGCTCTGTATTAATGCATATCCGAAAGAATTACGAACCACTGTCCTGAGACGGCTTGCATGAATATCTAATAAAGAAAACTCTTACGAGCAGAGTTCGACCATAGACGGAACAAACGCATAACGATTTGGTTGTTGATGTAATGGACTATTGGATCCACAATAACTAATGGCGAATTCAGAGGATATTCACATTTATTAACACAAGATATTCGGAGCAGATGGAGAAAAGAAGAATTAAGTCACGATACCAAAGATGGGAAACTTAGAGCAACTTAAAGGATGAAAATTAAGAGTATTGACATCAAAGATGAAAAAACTGAGCTTTGTTTATTTTTAATCAAAGAAACGTCAGATTTCAATCTCGCCTGAAACGCAATTGGATTCTTTAATTTTCAGATCACTCAATATAGTTTCCGCTGCAGAAATCAATTTCCACCTAAAAAGGAAATTGAAAGCTTCTTGTCTTGCTGGCAAAACTTTTTCATGTAACTTCACTAACTATTTGATTTGAAAATATTGAAAATGTTCTCAAAGTATTCCTGCAACTAAACTTAAATGTTGTTATAGAAAGCTAGTTCTTCATGTAGTATGTTCAGATCTTATAATAAACAATATTAACCTTTTAAACTCCAATCATACCCTTCCAAAATATATCACTGAGCTAATATCAAAGAATAACAAAATCATTTAGTAAAATCTACCATTTTTGTCCACTTCAGTGCCATTTGATATGTATAATTTAATTTCAACGTCCTTAGCTGTCACAAGCCCTAAGAGAGATCCTTAAAATGTTTCCTGGACATCTAAACAGCCAACCGGGATATGAACGTCTCACCATAATGGAGAGAAGCTCCCTCTTTCACTGGCACTTTTTCCCTTCAAGACACTTAGATCATTTTTTTTGCGCATCTGCGAACAAACTCTATCTATTACTTTGCTTTTAAAGATAAGCAGTTGCGACACTAAGCTCATTTTTTTGAGCATCTGCGAACAAACTCTATCTATTAGCTTTGCTTTTAAAGATAAGAAGGTGGCGAACACCTGCATCGTAGATAAAATTGGTAAATTAAGAAACAACCAGTAGCTACCACTTATAAAGTATATGAGGAAAATATAACAATCAGCATCGTGTATGAATGAAAATGATCAAAAGTATTAACATGATGAACTTACACATTAAACTCGGCATAAAGTGACTACCAGATTCGGCCATCAACTTAGTAAACAAACAGAAAAAGAAAGCATTCAGAAAACGCACACCTCTCTTATTCAACGTTAAACCCTTATAAGGGCACATATTTTCCGATCATTCACGGTTAGTTGTTCGTATCCAAACGTACTTTTTTACAGTAATGATGATTAAATTTGGTAATAAATCTATGGTCATAAAGTTTTGCTTTCTTCAGATCGGAATATTTGAAAGATGGGTGAAAAATTTCCATAGCAAAATTTCCTGCCTGCCCTTAGCCAAAATTTTCTTTAAAATTCTCACATAATACACTGCGAAATTTCTTATCGTTTTATTGTAAAGTCTATATCTATGGCTGTGACCTGCTCAAAACTGTCTGACCTTCCAAATAGTAAAGGTACTAAAAATATAAAGAAGCACCACCAAATGTGTTAGTCTTGTCATGGACCTGTACCAACAGTATTCAGAGTTAAACAATGATCCTCACTTTCGCCAAAAACTAGTGCACGAGTTTTTTGTGACAATCCCGCCCGTCCATCCATTTCCCGTTTTTCAATGTAAGGTGTATTGCCATGTGTCAGACGATCTGGCGGCAAAAGCAGGATGGTTCTTTCTTGTCCGTTTCGCATTTATTAGTCCTCGCCTCGTCCCCCCCCCCTCCCCCCCCCCCCCCCCAATGGATTTCTGACAGAATTCTTGTTGTTATGTAAATTGTCTAAGAAACAGAAGAATGCTTCCTTTTTGAGGTAAAAAAATTACCAGTAAATTGACTAACCTGATCCATCTGGGTATAAAAGGCGAGTGCACACACCACATATCCTCGTTCTTCTAATTAACACATTTCAGTCAGTAGCTCTTCCGGGGCCGTGAACAGGGTGCACGAACATGAACTATCCATGAGGGAAGTTGCGAGCAACGCCATTATTATGTACAGTAAGTGATAGTTCTTTCTTTAAGCCGTCGTTGAGCTAATTTGATTTATACCTTTGCTGTCATTAAATAATCTACTTTCGGGAATGTGTCCTAGGTATTTTGATTTTGATTTTTCTGTTTTTTTTTTTTTTTTTTTTTTTAGTTATCGCCTCGCCATGTTAAATTCATGTAAATCTGGGGTGCTGTGCCACCTAAATTCATGCATCACTGCTTTGTTTCTCTGTTGACGTTAGTAAATTCTAGTTTTGTAATGAAATTGTTAAAATCCTCCGTGTTTACCACTCGAGTTGTCCATGTGCTCGGCTGGAACCTGTCCCTTAAGGATCCAGAGCAACGGCAGCTCGATTATGGTATTCAACGTTTTAGTTTTGGGTCACTCGCAATAACCCTCTAATCTTCTGCATAATGAAAACACAAAAGTTACCATAGGCTAGGTGATCTGCAACAGAGCCTAGTTTGCTTTTTTGCCCACGTTAGGGGCTATTTAGATGCAAGAGCCTGTACCAGTGCAAGTCTAGCATAACTGTTGTGTTGATGCTCATGTGCGAGGCATATGTTCAGCCATATTTCTTTGTTTCATCAGATTAATCTGCAGCCAGTGGGTGGAAGTAGTGATCAGGAAATCATTAACGTAACGTCAATGGTGATGTCATTTCCTTTGTAGCATTTGTAATTGATTGAGGAACTTAAAATGGCGGCCGCCTCCATAACGCAAATCGAGTCCCTTGTCGGCCTGACCACCACGATCAGTCATGCAAGTACATATCTCGTAAGCTCATTAACTGAGAATGTTTATCAAAATTTGTTAGATGGAATTCAATCAGACGAGAAACAGTTGCGGATACTGTACGTGTCACACACAGGCAAATTAGAGTCATCACTCTGAAGTAAAGTCATTAATGTTTTGGAAGGTGCAGGCAAAGTTGCAATCATATTATTGAGGCGTATCAGCATGTTGACTAGCGTAGCGCAGCCAACAACATGTTTACCACGTCACAAAGAGCTACCCCTGCCCACGATTAAAGGCAAAAAAGTGAATTTGTTACATTTACTGAACTGTTTGATGCCCATGTGCATAGTGGACCTGATCTAGATATTCTAGACGATGTTGGTAAGTATACCTATTTGTTAGGTACATTAGAGGGTGAGCCGCTCAAGATTGTTCAATCCTTGAGCATAACAGCTGCAAACTACCAAGTTGCCTGTGATTTGCTTGAGAAGTATTACGGCAACCAACCGCAGACACTAGTCATTCTGTATAGAAGGCTAGCTGATCTTTTTGTACCCAAGTGCAATTATGTTGACCTAAAACTTTCCGCATAGAACTAACTGTTTCAATTGAACAAATTAAACGTTTGAGTGGATTACCCGTTAGATCACCGCATGTTATTAAATCTTATCAGCCAGAAGTTGTCGCAAGGACAAGTCTATTCCAAGGTAATTGAGTATCTACATAAATGTGTAAAATTGAACGAGTTGTTTGAAGCGCTACATTTCATTATAAGATCAATGGAGGATGATGCATTGCAGAGGGGAGAGGAAATGTCAACCCCCTTAAGAAGGGATGCAAAGTGAACGCTAACCATGCAACCACTTGCCCTTTTCTGCAACGGCAATCACACCACGTGGTGGCTAAAAAACGTTCGTTAATTTTGAATAAGAAATGTATCAACTGCCTAGCATCCGATCACACCAGTAGGCAATGTAACATAAAACATAATTGTAAGTTATGTGATGGACGACATCACAGTTTGATTTGTGAGAAAGACAATGCGCAACAACCCCAGTAATCAGTCCTCCTCAAAAACATCACATGTAGTCTTGCCGCCTGTGAAGACCCCAGGCACCGATCGAAGGGTAAGTCAAAGAATGCAGCCAAAAGCCAAAGATGAGAAACCTTGTGTAACTGCAAAGATGGTTAAGGATGAGCCTTCGACCGAATTGCCGGCTACCCTATTACCAACCGCTACAGCTACCGTGTATGTGAATACACAGCTACCGTGTATTCACATACCAAACCCCTTGCCACCAGAGTATTTTCGGATACCAGTAGCCAACACAGTTTCAATCTCGAGTTGGCTTGCGAAGAAATTATGATTGCCAGTTATTTAACGCATTTCATTGAATATTGCACCGTTTGGCTTGCAGATTGTACAAGGCTCTTTCGATGGCATTTCATGTGGAATATACGTGGGTGCCAGAGTAATCTGCACTAAACTCGTTGTTCATAATGTTGGCCTTTGTAACGTAAAAGCGCATTTGCAACGCAAAGGTTGCACTATGGCCGATGATAAAATTAATAGTGATCTTAACCAGGATATTAACATTAATATCCTGGTTGGGGCAGTTTATTTTAGTTTAGATAAATGCATCTGTTGTTCGCCCATTACGAGTTTGTCAAGCCACCACAGAGATCGACACTAATATTTGATGCTCCCCAAGAACAGTACACCCACCTCAGAACACGCTGCTATGAATAAAGTCCAGAGTAACATTGTAAGTACCGAACGAGGGTACCAAGTAAGCTTACCATTCCACAGGCCAGAACGCCCATATACAAATTATTGTAATGCACTTGCTCAATTGAATGTGTTAGAAACGCAATTTGTGAAAGACCCAGAGTACCGAAGAGACTATGAGAACGTCCTTCAGACACATCTCAACGCTGGGTTCATTTCTGAAGTCACTGATTCGAAGATTGAGGGATATTGCTTGCCCCACTTTGGGGTTAAGAAGCAGAGTCTCACGACCTCTTTACGTATTGTGTTCAACTCATCGTCTAAAGTCAAGGGAGAACTGTCATTAAATGATTGCCTTTATCCAGGTCCCAACTTAGTTGAAATGCTATATGATTTGCTCCTTAAGTTTTGACGCGATCTCTATGCATTAGTATCGGACATATCAAAAGCTTTCCACTGAGTATTGCTACATCCCGATAATACTAAAACCCATCTCCGCGAGCTGGGGTGGGAAGATATCATTAAATCCTTCTATGTCGATAATTACCTGCAGACATTTGTAGCCAGGGAACCAATGAAAAGAGATTACTGCCAGGTCAAATCTTTGCTAGACGAAATCCACATACTTTTGACGGGGTGGGCAAGTAGGAACCTGATGAAGTCAATGTTTTGGGAATGAGTTGGGAAAGTAGGGAAGATAAGTTGAGTTTAAGGGCTGAGAATGTCCAGAGCTGTAGAAGTAGTTCCAATCATCTTACCAAATGCAAGTTACTGTTCCTTTTGGTAGCCAATTTGACCCCTTAGGGCTAGTCAGTCCCCTTTTTGTGCTTGGAAAAATTTTCTTTCAAGAATTGTGGGAAGGCGGGGTAGGCTGTGATGTTGTACTGTCAGATGATCACCAACTAGAAGCTAGCAAACTACCCTTTGAATTTAACAATGTTCACACATGTGAGTTTGAGAGGGGAATTGTGCATAAAGGTAGCGAATTGCATCTGTTTACTGATGCGTCGAGCAAAGCTTACGGTGCTGTAGCCTATGTCAGACAGAGATCCGAACACATTAGTCTCTTAACTTCCAAAATGCAAGTCACGCCTCGCAAGCAAGCGAAACTGAAAATTCCATAGTTAGAATTATTAGCATTGTTGTTAGGATTTAGATTGGGAAAGCATCTTTGTAAGTTGTTTAGCTTTACCACCATAGTGCTCTGGACTGATAGCAAAGCAGCTATTGCCTGGGTAGGTAGCTGCACGGGAAGTAAAAACACATTCATTTCTAATCGAGTGGGGTAGATTGTTTCGAACCAACAGAAGTGTGGCATCAAGTTGAAGTATGCCCCCACAAAGCAGAATCCAGAATCCAGCTGACATCTTGACCCGAGATTCAACATTGCACGATTTGAAAGTCAACTGCCTGTGGCATGAAGAACCGCTCTTTCTCCACAGTGAGGGGACCCCTGAACAATATGTCGAAGAGGGAGAATCTCGAATCTGACAAAATGTGATCACGGCCACCCTAAGAGACCTCAAGGAAGAAGGAACTTTGGCTCTGCCCAATGAACTATGGAAATTGCAGGGGAGTAAAATAGATTTCACACGACTTATGAAAATTATGTCTTTGGTGTTGAAATTTGGGAACTACCAGGCAGACCCATTTCTTGAAATTAGTTTACTTAGAACAGAGACACAACCTTCACATTAATAATTTTGTAGAACAATTAACTCTAGTCATGCGTAATGACGTAATTTTCACACGAAATAGATAATATTACTAATACAAAGAGTGAGTTTTGCTTTGTTTTGCTGCTTAGATGCTTTGCAGCTACCCATGGTGCTCCTTCGACCACCTACAACGATAACGCCATGACCTTCAGGGCCACGAGCACCTTTCTCCAAGAGGTGTACGACGAGGATGTTACCAGAGAATTCCTGTGCTGAATGGGAATCAAGTGGGTTTTTCAAACCTGTTTACTGAGGAACAACTCCGAACCCTGATCAAAGAAGCCGAAGCTGTGGTCAACAACTGCATCTTGATGCACTTGGGAGACATGCATGAGGACGAAGCCCTCACACCATCGCACCTTAACTGTGGAGATTTTGTTCTCTTACTACCGACTGTGGTTCCTCACGAGGATATGCATATAACGCTGACGACACGTCAGCTCCGTCACCAATATTTCAGGTTGATAGAGACCCTCAGTTGCTTAAAAAAGTAATGGAGGAAGGCTACCTGAAATCTCTGCAAGAGCATCACGACCCGCGAGAGGCACCCCCGACTGTGATGTGTAGGCGACTTTGTGCTCGTGAAAATAGTCAGTGGTCCCTCGGCAGAATCCTCGAGCTTTATCCTGATGAAAAAGGAGTCGTCAGATCCCTAAAAGTCCTGTTTGAGGGAGAGGAACATCTGCGTGCAACGCAACATATCGTCCCACTTGAGATGAACGCCCACAATGATGAACAACGAAAAGATGATGTCCAGGGTGATGAGAAAGAAGAAAACGAAGGTAATGGTGAACCAGAGATAGACGTTAGTGATGAAGTGAATCAACAGACTGATGTTAGAAGTAAAATGAGTGAGACAGTACATGATGCAGGTATCCGACTGAAGAGGAAGGCTGCAGAGGAACAGAGAAAAGGATGTCTGAGTGGGTAAGAGACGATCTGATTTAGTCTAGTGTATTGTTACATTTATTGATCTCCTCATCTTCCCAGTCGAGTAGCGGAGGGTATATAAATTCTTTATGCATTAGGGACGTATCCCAAGGGGAGTGTATAGCTAGATAGGTACTTCTTAGGCCTACTTATAAGACCCCTATTCCTGTGAACCTATGCTGGCCGTATGTTTTGTTCCCAGGATGACCTACCAATGGGGGGAGAATGCTGCCCCAACACCCATAGTCCAGCTCAGTCCTTGACCCAGGACAGACGTCCAAGCCAGCCTGCCTATAGGCCTACAATGGCACTACTGGCACGCCCTGAACTCTGACAAAGCCGACCACGATCTCCAAAGTTCCTGTCCATAAGGCATCCAGGTACGTCTTGAGTTACAGTCATATTGCCAGTTCTTTTCCTCTGAGTCAAATAGACTCTTCCACATTTTCCAATTCAAACTCCTACTTCCCAAATGAACATCCCTTTGTTCCCTTTCTGACTCATGGCCGCATGCTACCTTTCGTGATCGTCCCAGACAAACAGTATGCATTGAATATCTCACTTAAGCATTAGAGTTCCTTCCCCAGTGTGTGTTAGACAAAAGTGATTAACTGTAAAATTATGCAAGAAGTCTTTATTGTATGTTGGGTTAATCTGAAATTCATTTTCCAGATTCACTGAGTCCGTGCTCCGTCTCCTCGCACACAAGAGCTTCCTTACTGCTTGATAATATCAATTTTGGGAACCAGCATTGAATTAGATGTTGATTTTTGCCAGTTTTTCCATATTGTGAAAGATAGGAGTGATCCAGGCATTATACAGTGGTCTGGCCACATGTTTCTATGCCTTGCCTTTACTTCAGGCCATTCAACGTTATCTTGTAAGAAATGTAACGTAAATTAATCAGCTGAGTTTTCCTGGCGACCTTGACCCTTCCTTTTACAACTTTTTACAATTGTCTAAGGTAAGTCAGAAGTGCTCTATTTTCCACATTCTCCCTCTTAATATTTTTTCCCTTACGTTTGGGACTACAAGGCTGCCCAATACATAAAAGTGGTTGACCTTTGCCTAGGATTCGAATGAGGAGCTGTTTAAAAGCTTGTAAATCATGTTATCCCCTAAAAACATAAAGTGTAAATGACTTTTACAAAGTGTAAATCGAAAGAAAGCATTCATAATTGCACAGGTGACACGCACGACTCAGACGGTAAGTCATATCATTCATTTAATATTATTATTCTTATCACCATTGTTAGCTGTAAGGTACGTTAAGGAGTTATTTTAGAAGTGTTTTAAATAACTGTAGTTCTCTCAGTTAGAGATATTATTGTGTAACGGCAAAAGCGCCAGAGCTTTATTTTAGCGCCGCGCAAGTTATCGGCCGCAAATTCTGTGTTAACAGGGTTCAGTGTGTAGGAGACACGAGACAGAGTGTGTTAGATAGATGCCAGAAAGTGCTAGTTAAAACTTGGAAGCGCTTTGCCAGGGTTCATTGCATGTATTAGCAAGCCTAGCTAGTTAGGAGTGTTCTACTAATAGTTGCTTCCAAAGAAGTGTACAATTCTTTTGTCTGTGATATGTTAGGGGAATTCGCTTTAACTTAGCTTTCATTTCAAGCATTGGTAACCACGGCATGCTCGCCTAGCTTTCCAGTGCGGACATGGCGCCAGCCAACTCTTCGTTTCACAAAAGGCAAGTAATTCACCCCTTAAAGCTTTATCTCAACGATTAACCTAAGTTTTTAACGTAAATAATATCAATCTCAGTACTAGTATCTATCATTCTGCCAGAAAATTTCATGCCGTTTTGCTTTCAATAAGAAATTAGAATTTTGTTGTAAATCGATCTTGTGTTTACACAGCAATCAGCTGTTTCCAAGGACACGTTGTATCCTTCACTCGCTGCACGTTTCACTTAGCATCGCTCACTCACACGCTGAGCGAAAGTTTAATTTCACTTCACCTTAACGTAACCTTTTTCATTTACAATGTTTGCTAACATTTCATCTTAAAATCCTTACTGTCATTTCAAATGTCAGAGGGAGCTAGTTACCTTACGTAGTAAATATAAATCTTAACAAATTACATTGAAAGAATTGTTAACTAAATGCGTCGTAAATCGCCAAGCATTCAAACACAAATCCATTTACCAGTGACGTAAAAATCGTTCATCACTGGTGCGTTCTATTTACACAAAACTTATTCCAAAGCAATTCTTTCATTAAACTTCAACGCAAGTTGCGTAAAATATTAAACTAAAATCATTAGTTCATATAAATACAAAGGAGTTCGTCATATATCCTTTTACGCTCTCAGAGAGAGAGAGAGAGTGATAGAGAGAACCTATTATGCAAAAGCCAAGAGTACTACATTCATTATTTACGCATGCAACATTAACATTATTTTAGTCTCTTGTGATTTTCATTTACACAGCGTGATACGTACGCGCATGTGTCCATTGCAGTCTTGCAACCATTATTTCATCCACTGAGTACTTCAGCCAAAGACTGACCATTTTTAATTTACTGTTACCTGTCATTGCCCGAGTGGTCTTTTCTATTTTTTAGTACAAAAGACTTGCGTATATCGCAAGCACAAACTGCACAGTGTGCCAATGCAACCTCATTACTTCCATACAAGGAAGCTGCTACCAGTCTAGGATTGGCCACCACCAGTGCACGTCAGGCCCTACCATTTTACAGTGCCACTAATTCGTGACACTGTCCATCGACTGGCTACTGAAGTACTCCCCCTTCTACTTTCTCTCCTCCGCCATTACACTCTGCCATGAACAGAGTGCCATTTCTCTTCTGTATATTTGAGTATTCTGTATTTAGCGTCATCCAACGGCACACACCAGCATGCTACCAGTGCCGCAATACCAGCACTACTAGTGATGTCCAAGGAACGCCTCCATAAGTGCCATTGCACCTGTATCAGACGTACAGGTAGCTCTTTACCTGCGTATCTGTCATTATGGAACGTCCATTTCATTGGTGTTTCCGTGCGCAAGGATTCTTATCCTTCCAGATCACTCAACAAAGGAACACCTCCTCAAGTGCCACAATACCAGCACTCCACTAGTGCTGTCCAAGGAACGCCTCCATAAGTGCTGTGCACCTGTATTGGACCTACAGGTTGCCCATTCCATTGTGTATCCCCAAGTTAGGAATGCCCTTAAGTGTGACTTACACAGCACACTCCATTTTATTTTATCACCAGAAGGTGCCATTCAAGAAGTGTCGCAACCTTACGGGACACTTCCCAAGTGCCTCAGAGCACCCAGTCTTCCTAGACACATCACCGTGTTCATCACAAACTATTACCACATTCGCTGAACCCATTTCCAGGTGAGTGCCACCTTATCAAGTAGGCACTCCCATCCATCCAGTTCTATTCCTGGCCATCATCTCCACTTAACTGAGCCTCTACTGCACAGCCTCAAAGAAAATGTCTTACCCTGCTTCCCACGACATCTTTGCCACAGAGCTAGAGAGGATTCGAAACCTCATGACTCTGGGTAAGGAGGCCGGTTATACTGGACCAGCCCTTGGCCAGTGGGTGAAGGCGCAGCAGGGTGCTGCGCCCCAGCAAGAAGATGAAGAAAGAGAAAAACAGAGAAAAGCCAGAGAAGCAGAGAGAAAAGAGGAAGAAAAAGAGAAAGAAGCAGAGAGGAAGCATGAGCTAGCTCTCAAGGAGAAGGAACTCGAACTCAAGCGGGAGAAGGCCCGTAAGGAGAGCATCTTAGCTCAAACCACTTGGCAAGCTTCCAGCTGTACACCCACTGTGCCTCACAGTCCCACCGTCTCTTGCCAGCCTTTTGCTATTTCACTGCCTACCTCTTCCTTTTCGGAAGAGGTGAGCCCACCAGTTAACCCCGGACTTGTTCCAGAGGGAAATTCAAAGGAGGATTTCTTAACCTCCCCACATCAAATCACTGCCAGAGAGGACCCTCCACCTGTGCCAGAGCACACTGCAAGCCTTGGTGACCCCATAGATTCGCAGCCTGTGGTGCTATCTCGACCTTATCATCCAATGCCAAAGAAGTTCTGGAACAAGTTCTGCCAAGACTGTGGCCACAAGGGTCACATGTCTGCAAGTTACGGAGGGTGCGCAATTCACAATATTCCCGCCATCGCAATGGCTGTCACCAATTCATCATCACTGGGACCCCCCAGCTAAGGGCCCTATAACCATTGCACCCCTCCAAAGTCATTATCCTCCAAACCACGTCAGAGCCTTTGATGACTCTGGCGCTCAAATATCCCTGATACGGGAAGACCGAATCCCTCACGGGGCTACCGTCAATAAACGTCGACTAATCACAATTGAAGGTATCAACTATATTAAGTTGATCCTTCCAACCATCCAATTGAGGGTCACCAGACCTCACATTTCCAAAGTTTGTACCCTTGCAGTTACAAGCTACAATCCAGGATGTTATCATCTCCTCCTAGGGCAAGACATGAAGCCCCCCTCTCATTTCCAAAAATCTAGGGGTCCTAACCCCACAGCCAATCACTCCAAATCAAGGAGCCATCCAAGACCTACGTCCTCCCGGAAGCATGGCCACCAACAGTCTCCCCAATCACCAAGGAGGGAGATTGATCACTCGCAGTTCCGCAACAAAATATGCAATGTAATAAGGCACTCCACAAATTGGTCTAAGTGCCCTAGCAAGCTATGCCAGCAGACACTGTCAATTCTCAAATATTTTCAGCCTTCCACCAGAGACAGGAACCACTGTCTCCCATCACCACGGGCACACTGAGAGGTATGGCACCTCCAGTCCCCTCCCCAGGTATGCCTGACGTCTACTCTCTGCCAGTGCCACTTGGCAGCACTGAGCAGTGCCACGCTCCGTCCAGCCTGGATGTGGAGCCACCAAAAACCTTGACCTCTGCGCCTGGCCCCGAGCTAGTGCCGGCACCCAAAACTAACCTTATCAAAGAAACCCCTACAGGAGATCCTCCAGCAGGCATGGAACTTGACGTAGCCCGTGGCCCACCTCAAGTCCATGATTCTTCCTCACTATCACCTCTGTCGGCCGAGGATGAATCTCCGGCAGACCTCACCATTACACCTTCTCTGGATGACCAGGAACTGCCCGACTAGGAGTCAGCCTGGAGTCTTACCCTTATGACAGCTGTCACAGCAGCCAAAGTGAGGGCCTCCCTTGCAGTAGGTTCCACCTCTACGACGGTTGCTGCAGATGCCGTAGTAGGGTGTTCACCTGTAGTCCCTAGGGCTACCACTGCCTCTGCTACTGATGGCATTTCTGGCCTTTCCCCAGAGTCGGTGCCTCTGTCTACTCCAAGGACTGTTGTAGCCAGGCCCTGGAGAAATAAGAAGAAGAAAAAGGGATGCATTTTTAAAAAACTAACACAGAAGAGCCACATGCTCTCCTTGGCACCTGTGCTCTAGGTACAGTGTCACATTAATTTGCAGAGTGATCCTGGCACCTACCCAGAGAAGGTAGCCAGCCTGATCTCTGCCAGTAGACTAACTCTCAAACCCCCTAGAACTTGTATTACTAACCCTCATCTAAATTTCATGATTACCTCATTAAATTTCCATCCTGGTACACTACCAATCACTCATCTCCCTCACTCATCATTACCTCACCTTATGTATTTTAATTCAGGTCGATAAACCTCGGCTGTGCGTACCACATTCTAGAATGATTGCATCTCTAATTAATTGTAATGAGTAGGTTAGGCTAAGAATTTAGTAGTACAAGGGCATTAGGGTAGTAGCAAGTAGAATTTTGAAAGTAACCTTACATAAGGGTAGAGTAGACTGTCGTCACAGATAACCAGTAGTTCTCACTTAGGCTAGACTACATTAATTCAGTAAGTTAGTACATTTAGCATCACCACCTAAGTTATGTAGGCCATTGTAGCTAGCGTTTCACTGCTCTAAGACCTCAGTTAGAGAAGAACTGTTTAGTCGAGGAGATCAACTAATTTAGCCGAGGCCTTCACGCCCAAAAGGGAGTGAATGCCTTCTTAACAAGGGGAGCTGTTATGTTAATTGATCCCATTGTCTTCCCAGTAGCATTCATTTTTAATTAGTTTCTAGAAAAGCAGCCATTTTTCTCCTATCAGCTGACTTTATGAGGGAAAAACAGGGCAGACAGCCATTTCCGTCGCCAGTCGAGTAGCGGGGGGAATGAAAATTCTTTACGCGTTAGGGACGTATCCCAAGGGGAGTGTGCAGCTAGCTAGGTATTCTTAGGCCTACTTATAAGATCCCTATTCCTGTGAACCTTTGGTGGCCGTATGTTCTGTTCCCAGGATGACCTACCAATGGGGGGAGAATGCTGCCCCAACACCCAAGATTCGCGCCCGACGATGCTTTCAGTCCAGCTCAGTCACTGACCCACGACAGATGTCCAAGCCATCCTGCCTATAGGCCTACAATGGCGCTACTGGGGCGCTCTGAACTCGGGCAAAGCGGACTTGAGTTACAGTCATATTGCCAATTGTTTTCCTCCGAGTCAAATAAACCCTTCCACATTTTCCAATTTGAACTCCTACTTCCCAAATGAACATCCATTTGTTCCTTTTCTGACTTGTGGCCGCATGCTACCTTTTGTGATCGTCCTAGACAAACAAAGTCTGCATTGAATATCTCATTTAATCACTAGAGTTCCTTCCCCAGTGTGTGTTAGACAAAAGTGATTAACTGTAAAATTGGGCAAGAAGCCTTTATTGTATGTTGCGTTAATCTGGAATTCATTTTCCAGATTCGCTGAGTCCCTGCTCCGTCTCCTCGCATGCAAGAGCTTCCTTACCGCTAGATAATATCAATTTTGGAAACCAGCATTTAATTAGAAGTTGATTTTTGCCAGTTTTTCCATATTGTGAAAGATAGGAGTGATCCAGACATTATACAGCACTCTGGCCACATGGCTATATGCCTTGCCTTTACCTCAGACCATTCAACGTTATCTATAATGTAAATTAATCAGCTGAGTTTTCCTGGCGACCTTGACCCTTCCTTTTACAACTTTTTACAATTATCTAAGGTAAATCAGAAGCACTCTATTTTCCATATTGTCCCTCTTTATATTTTTCCCCTTACGTTTGGGACTACAAGACTGCCCAATACGTAAAAGTATGTATTTGTTGAAGGTAAAAAGGTGAACTCTAAAAGTGTGCGTATTGGAAAAGAGTTTTGAAGAAGTTAGGGCTGAGACTCAGTTCTCTTTGCTCCGTTTTCTGTTGAGGCGTTGCATGCGAGCCCCAGTGGTCGATGGTGAACTCAACAGAACAACTTGTATTTGTGAACTTTGTACATTTTGTAACTCTTGTATTTCACAGGAAGAGCTCCCATCATGTGAAACTCCTGTGTAAGTGTTTTTTTTTTTTTGGCATCTGTGTTGCAACAACAAACCTTTGAACTTGTAAATCGTAATGATCTTTTGATATCAGTGATCCTTTGTTACTATCCTTGCCTTAATTGGCTGGTCTCATGACATATATTTCCATCATTTAAGTTTGCTACATAATTAATGTACGACTGTATCAGTGTATTGCTTGAATTCTCGCCATTGATGAGGGCCAAGCTTGATATGAGTATGCTCTGTGACGAGCACTGAATGAGTTGCAAATTCCTTGAAGAAGAATCTTTATTGTGTTTATTTCATTATTTGGTATTTGTCATTGACCGAGCTATGCTTGGGTACTGATAATGAACTGATTGAACTATTGATGCTTTGAAATATGTTAACACTGATGAACTGAAATATATGCTTGCATTGCCCTCACATAATTGCAGTCGCCATGATGTGCCCTGCACTGTTTGTCTATTGATGCCATGATGTTATTCTAATTGCATTTTGATATGATCCTACTGCCATTAGATAGACAGTATTGATGTGTTGCATGTTTCCATGTGTTTATCATTGATTGAAATTTGCTTCAACCATATGTTGCAATTATTACCTTGAGGGAGTTACAATTTGTACATTGCTTTTGATTCTCTTTTGATTATTGATTTGTCATTGCCGTTTCGAGTGATCACTCTGTATTGCACCTGTTTACTGTCGAAAGCTAGAGTCTAGGCGCTGACGACCAGTTTGATCATATCTGCCTGCTCCGTCCGATTGCCTTGTTGCCTGCTTTCTTTCCTTCCCCCTTTTTAGGAGGGTAGAAGATGTCACAAAAAACTAGTGCACGAGTTTTTCGTGACGTAATCCCGCCTGTCCATCCATTTCCTGCTTTTCAGTGTAAGGCGTATTTGCCACATATCAGATGATCTGGCGGCAAAAGCAGGATGGTTCTTTCTTGTCAGTTTGCATTTATTAGAACTCGCCTCGTTCCCCAACCCCCCACCCCCCTATGGATTAATGACAGAATTCTTGTTATGTAAATTGTCTAAGAAACAGAAAAATGCTTCCTTTTTGAGGTGAAAAAATTACCAGTAAATTGACTAACCCGATCCGTCTGGGTATAAAAGGCGAGTGCACAAACCACATATCCTCTTCCTTCTAATTAACTCAGTTCAGGAGGTAGCTCTTCCGGGGCCGTGAATGGGGTGAACGAGCGTGACCTATCCATGAGGGAAGTTGCGAGCGACGCTCTTATTTTGTACAGTAAGTGATAGTTCTTTCCTTTAGCCATCGTTGGGCTAATTGATTTAGACCTTTGCTGTCACTGTTTAATCAACTTTCGGGAATGTGTCCCTATCTATTTTGATAAAATTGCGATTCAATTTAAGTTATTTTTCTGTGTTTTTTTTAGTGGTCACGTGGCCACATTAAATTCACGTAAATTTGGGTTGCTATGCCACCTAATTTCATGCATCACTGCTGTGTTTCTCTGTTGACCTTAATAAATTTTAGTTTTGTAATAAAATTAGTTAAAATCCTCCGTGTTTACCATTCAAGTTGTCCTTGTGCATGGGCTGGAACCTTTCCCTTAAGGTAAGGCTATCAAGCCTCCTTTCATCTGACATAAAGCTGAAAACAGTCGCAATAACATATGCGACACTTACAACCAGTAATGCTCTAGGAGATGGAAAGGAAAATTGAGTAAACGAAAATGAGATAGGTAATAAGACTACTCTCGTGATCATCAGTGACAGCTGTTGCTCAGAACTTACTTTCAGGAGTGTCAAGTGCCAGCAAATGGTAAGGTGTGATGAAGCGAGGAACCAGAGACACATGAACTCGATAATTTCTTGCGATTATGAAAAGAAAGATAAACTTCTAAAATTAAACTATTGCAACACTATTTAGGCTCTATAACTAAACAGGTGTTATGCCACTGGCGATAGTTCGTATTTTTCAAGTGAATGGGACAACTGTGCCTGAATGAAGGAGGCTGAAACGATAAAATGCAATATTTGCCAACTTTATTACAAGTAGTTCATTCACAGAGGCGGCTGGGGGGACATATGTCCCTGGGCGCAGCATTGATGGGGCGCCAAATTGAGGTTGAGAAGACATCTATTTTGGGGGACATAGGGTGATGAAACCAGTAACTTAAAAAGTTTGTTTTTATGAGTTTTCAGTATATATTTTATAATAATTTTATTACGTACCTATAAAATAAGTGGTTCAGTGACTGTGAGTCACTGTAAAGATAATGGATAGTTACCCCCATCAATCCAGTCTTTCATTTTCTTTCGTGAGCATTTTTTGTGCAAAACGAACTGCAGACTACAATTATTTCTGCATTTTCATGAAGCTGAGGCTGATGTTTTTATCAATACATAAAGCATTTTATTTAGTTATCTTTTGCGACGGAAAATATAGAAAGAAACTTTAATTCATGCAACTTTTTTCATTCACGAATGAGAAAGACGTCAGTCACAACACTGTCAAGTTCAGTGGCGGGCACATGCCTAGCCACGAGAATCCGGTGCCCACCTAAGTGCCCACCCACTGGCCACGGGCCCACTAACATGAAAATGCAAGAAAACCGTCACTTTATAAAGTCATTAGGGCAAGTATAAGTTTTGCGACTTGTACACCGAAACTGGCTCAGAGAGGGCGTAGAGAAGAAGAGACAATGACCTGAGGCAATGTCAGACAAATTTTTAAAATGAGTTGCCAGTCGTGATCCAATGGTAAAAGATCGGTGAGACCGGTGGACCAAAAAAAATGCCAAGTACACATGCCCCGGAGATACAAAATGAAGTCATTTGTGTTATAGCTGAGATGGTTAGGACAGAAATTATAAATGAAGTGAAGGAAGCCAAATTTTTCTCCATAATAGTTGATGAAACTAAGACTATCTAAAACTGAGCAATTATCCATCATTATCAGGTTCTATTGCAAAGGAAACCTCTATATGAGAGTTTCTTAGTCTTTTAAGCTGCTCCTCAACTTGATGCAAATGCACTAACTCGCGAAATACATAATGTTCTGAAAAGACATGAAATTGATTTCAAGGCCAATTTAGTTGGTCAAGGTTATAATGGTGCCTCAGTTATGAGCAGCAGACACAAAGTAGTTGCAGCACGCATTAAACAAGAGGGACCATTTGCTTTCAATGTACACTTGTCATGCCCATCGTCTAAATCTAGTTCTTGTCGATGTCATCAAATCTTTACCTGACGGTTCACAATTTTTCTCACTGTTGAAAAAACTGTATGTATTCTTTAGTGGTTCTAAAGACCATGCAAAGTGGATAGATGTACAAAAGGAAATATATCCCAATGAGAAAACAAGAGACTTCCAGATCTACGCGATGGGCTTGCAGGTATGATGCTTGCAAAGTGATCAGAGATAGGTTGTCTGTTGTGGTATTACGTGTTCTGCAAGATTTAGCAGATGACTTCAATGCAGATAGGGATATAGATGCAAGAGGACTGATATGCCAAGTAAATGTTCATTTTGTTATGAGGTTAGTTATCATGACGTATATTCTAGTTAAGATAAATCAATTATCAAATTTGCTACAGTCAGCTACCTAACCTTGACTTGGCAAAAGCTGTGGAATTGATTGAAACTGTATCAGTTCAGCTTGAAGAGAAACGTTCAGATCCTTCTTATTTTGATTCTTTGTGGGATGAGGTGGAGGAGAAGAGTTCAACAGCTCATGGTTTTGATACTTCAGAGTATCGACCATCAAGGAAACAGTTAAACAGCTCATGGTTTTGATACTTCGGAGTGTCGACCATTAAGGAAATAGTTCAACAGCTCATGGTTTTGATACTTCATAGTGTAGACCCTCAAGAAAACAGTTCAACAGCTGATCGTTTTGATACTTCGGAGTGTAGGCCATCAAGGAAACGTAGAACTTCTACAAAATTGCAGGAGTTTGTTGTTGTTAATTCTATTGGAAAACAGTCAGGAAGCACACACTTTGACCTCAGTGTTAAGTATTCAGCACGAATTCACTTTTTTTACCCAATTGTAGACCATATTATGTTGTCAGAAATGAAATGAAATAGAACCTTATAATGAGGGATAATTGCTCAGTTTTAGATACAGTCTTAGTTTCATCAACTATTATGGAGAAAAACTTGGCTTTCTTCACTTCATTTACAATTTCTGTCCTAACCCTCTCAGCTAAAACACAAATGATTTCATTTTGTATCTCTGGGGCATGTGTAATTGGCATTATTTTGGTCCACCAGTTTCACCGATGTTTTACAATTGGATCACGACTGGCAACTCATTTTCAAAATTTGCTTAGCATTGCCTTAAGTCGTTGTCTCTTCTCTACGCCCTCTCTGAGCCAGTTTCTGTGTACAAGTCGCCAAACCTATACTTGCCCTAATGACTTTATAAAGTGACGGTTTTCTTTCATTTTCATCTTAGTGGGCTCGTGGCCAGTGGGTGGGCACTTAGGTGGGCACAGGATTCTCGTGGCTAGGCACGTGCCCGCCCATGCCTGCCCTTAGCTTCGCCACTGAACTCGACAGTGCTGTTGTGACTGACGTCTTTCTCATTCGTGAATGAAAAAAGTTGCATGAATTAAAGTTTCTTTCTATATTTTCCTTCGCAAAATATAACTAAATAAAATGCTTTATGTATTGATAAAAACATCAGCCTCAGCTTCATGAAAATGCAGAAATAATTGTAGTCTGCAGTTCGTTTTGCACAAAAAATGCTCACGAAAGAAAATGAAAGACTGGATTGATGGGGGTAACTATCCATTATCTTTACAGCGACTCACAGTCACTGAGCCACTTATTTTATAGGTACGTAATAAAATTATTATAAAATATATACTGAAAACTCATAAAAACATAAACTTTTTAAGTTACTGGTTTCATCACCCCATGTCCCCCAAAATAGATGTCTTCTCAACCTCAATTTGGCGCCCCAGGGACATATGTCCCCCCCAGCCGCCTCTGTGAATGAACTACTTGTAATAAATTTGGCAAATATTGCATTTTATCGTTTCAGCCTCCTTCATTCAGGCACAGTTGTCTCATTCACTTGAAAATTACGAACTATCGCCAGTGGCATAACACCTGTTTAGTTATAGAGCCTAAATAGTGCTGCAATAGTTTATTTTAGAAGGTTATTTCCTTTTAATAATCGCAAGAAATTATCGAGTTCATGTGTCTCTGGTTCCTCGCTTCATCATACATTACCGTTGCTGGAACTTGACACTCCTGAAAGTAAGTTCTGAGCAACAGCTGTCACTGATGATCACGAGAGTACTCTTATTACCTATCTCATTTTCGTTTAATCAAATTTTCCTCTCAGTCTTGTAGGGCATAACTGGTTGTAAGTGTCGCGAATGTTATTGCGACTATTTTCAGGTTTATGTCAGATGGAAAGAGGCTTGATAGCACTAACTTAAGGGCCAGGTTCCAGCCCATGCACAAGGACAACTTGAATGGTAAACACGGAGGATTTTAACTAATTTTATTGCAAAACTAAAATTTACTAACGTCAACAGGGAAACAAAGCAGTGATGCATGAATTTAGGTGGCACAGCAACCCAAATTTACTACGTAAATTTAACATGGCCACGCGACCACTCAAAAAAAAAAAAAAAAAAAAAAAAAACAAAAAAAAAAAAAAAAATGCAGAAAAATCACTTAAATTGAATCGCACTTTTTTCAAAATAGATAGGGACACATTCCCGAAAGTTAATTAAACAATGACAACAAAGGCTTCATCAATTAGCCCAACGATGGCTAAAGAAAAGAACTATCACTTTCTGTTCATAATAATGGCGCCGCTCACAAATTCCTCATGGATAGGTCACGCTCATTCACCCCGTTCACGGCCCCGGAAGAGCTACTGACTGAACTGAGTTAATTAGAAGGAAGAGGATATGTGGTGTGCACTCGCCTTTTATACCCCAGACGGATCGGGTTAGTCAATTTACTGGTAATTTTTTCACCTCAAAAAGGAAGCATTCTTCTGTTTCTTAGACAATTTACATAACAAGAATTCTGTCATAAATCATTGTGAGGAGGACTAATAACTGCGAACTGACAAGAAAGTACCATTCTGCTTTTGCCGCCAGATCGTCTGATGCATGGCAAATACGCCTTACATTGAAAAGCGGGAAATGGATGGACGGGCGGGATTATGTCACGAAAAACTCGTGCACTAGCTATTGGCGACATCTTCTACCCTCCTAAAAGGGGGAGGGAAGAAAGCAGGCAACAAGGCAATCGGACGGAGCAGGCAGACATGGCCAAACTGGTCGTCAAAGCCTACACTCGCGTGCAGCGCTACAACACAGGTTTAGCTTTCGACAGTAAATAGGTGCAATACGAGTGATCAATCAGAAAAGGCAATGACACAAATCAATAATCAAAAGAGAATCAAAAGCAATGTACAAATTGTAACTCCCTCAAGGTAATTGCAACATATGGTTCAAGCAAAATTCAATCAATGATAAACACATAGAAAAACATGCAACACATCAATACAGACTATCTAATGGCAGTAGGATTATATGAAAATGGACGGGCGGGCATTACGTCACGAAAAACTCTTGCACTAGTTTTTGGCGACAGTAAGGATCATTTGTTTCACTCTGAATACTGTTGGTAGAGGTCCATGACAAGATTAACACATTTGGTGGTGCATCTTGATATTTTTAGTACCTTTACTATTTGAACAGTCAATCAGTTTTGAGCAGCTCACATACATAGATATAAGACTTTACAATAAAACGATAAGAAATTTCACAGTGTGTTAATTAAGGGAGTGACAGAATGTGACTCTGGGAAAGGATGGAAATTTTGCTATAGAAATTTTTCAGCCGTCTTTCAAATGTTCCGAGGTGAAGAAAGCAAAACTTCATGCCTATAGAATTATGACCAAATTTAAGCATCATTACTGCAAAAAAATACGTTTGGATACGAACAACTAATCGTGAAATAATCGGAAAATATGTGCCCTTATAAGGGTTTAACGTTGAATGAGAGAGGCGTGTATTTTATGAATGCTTTCATTTTCTGTTTGTATACAAAGTTGATGGGCAAACTTCATAGTCACTTCATGCCGAGTTTAATGTGTAAGTTCGTCATGTTAATACTTTGGGTCATTTTCATTGATACACGATGCTGGTTGTTACATTTTTCTCATATTCTTTATAAGTGGTAACTTCTGGTTGCTTCCTAATTAACCAATTTTCTCTATGACTGCAGGCGTTCGCCACATTCTCATCGTTAAAACAAAGTATAATAGCTATAGTCTATTCGCAGATGCGCAAGAAATGGGTTTAGTGTCTTGGAGAGAAAAAGTGCCAGTGAAAGAGGGAGCGTCTCTCCTTTATGGTGAGACGTTCATATCCCGGTTGGCTGTTTAGATGTCCAGGAAACACATTAAGATTTTCTGTTATGGCCTGTGACAGCTAAGGAAGTTGAAATTAAATTATACATCAAATGGCACTGAAGTGGACAAAAATGGTAGATTTTACTAAATGATTTTGTTATTCTTTGATAATAGCTCAGTGATATATTTTGGAAGGGTAGGAATAGAGTATAAAAGGTTGATATTGTTTATTATAAGATCTGAACATATAACGTGAAGAACTAGCTTTTTATGACAACATTTAAGTTTAGTTGCAGGAATACTTTGAGAACACTTTCAAATCAATTACTTAGTGAGGTTACCTGAAAAAGTTTTGCCAGCAAGGCAAGAATCTTTTAATTTTCTTTTTTGGTGGAATATTAGTGAGTGCAATTGTGTGTCAAGGTGAGATTGAAATCTGACGCTTCTTTAATAAAAAATAAATAAAGCTAAGCTTTTTTCATCTTTGATGTCAATACTCTTAATTTTCATCCTTTGATAAGTTGCTCTAAATATTCCATCTTTGGTATTGTGACTTAATTCTTCTTTTCTCCTTCGTCTCTGTATATCTTGTGTTAATAAATGTGGATATCCCCTGAAATCTCCAATATTAGAAATTAGAAATTCATAGTCACCAAAGTCTCAAGGATATCATCCGTAGTTATTGCGGATCAAATAGTTCATTGCATTAACAGCCAAATCGTTATGCGTTTGTTCCATTTATAGTCGAATTCTGTTGGTAAGCGTTGCCTTTATTAGATATTCATGCAAGCTGTCTCAGGACAGTGGTTCGTGGTTCCTTGGGATATGCATTAATACAGAGCAACTTTTACCATTCTGTACCTAATGGGTTTGCTTGGCAAAGCGCTCGAAAGGGCCCATGCTGACTTTCTTGTGCGTCATCAAGCTGTTTATCATATAGTATGAATAGATTATAATCAACAACGTCGTTCTGAAATATTTTTCCAGGCGTAACATGGTCAGTTGTTCCATCTCCCCAAACGAATTCCGTTTGATTCTTCTTGACAAGGTCCGCAATAAAAAAAGGGCCTGGAAGGTAGACATTGTATTAAGCACCAGATAACGTAGTATGTACATGTGCGTCTTTATGGTACTGAAAAATAAAACTTAAGTATTGAACTCCTTAGTACGAGTATGGATTACTACTTCGTCCTAAAATGTTGTGATTGACTACAGAAGCTACTTCAGTTTATAGCAGAAGCAATTAAAAACTGAAATTCTATTAAAACGAAAGAAAGTCTGGTAGGAACGTAGCAAGTCGGTCAAGGTATCAGATTAAAGATTTTTCTTACAAATGCCTCTATTTGTGGTTACAAACAAGGGGAAATACCCTAATCTTCAAAAGAAGAATAATGGTGTCTTCTAGGTTATGAATGTCTGGATAAACTATTGTCAATGATCTTTTTAGTGTTGCATAAACAAAAGCCCTCTTGACCATCAGAAGGTGAATGTGACCTATCCAATAATATCCACACCGATGAGCCAACGAAGTGTCGTGAAACTGTCACATTATGTTTATAGCAGTTTGGCAATGAACTTTCAGTGTGATGACGCCGTTGTTTCTGTTGTTTTGTGAAAAAAATATTTAATATTGGAACAAAAATATTGCAAGTAAAAATAATAAAAAATTAATAGACTGGTGCACAGAAAATTTAAACTATATTTTATTCGATCATATGTGCCTTAAGTGACCAGTAAGTCTTTATTAATATTATTATTACTATTATTTTCTATGTTGTCCATGCAGATTGAATAAATAAAGACTATCAGCTAGCAAAGAATTTTCAGATCAGAATGCACATAAAGTGAAAAATAAAAAGACACGACAGAGCACAAGGAAATGTTTCGGTAAAATGATACTATAGATACGGAAATCAAGAAACGCTAAAGATTAACTTTCATATGAATATCCAGCTGTTAAAAATGCATAAAATAATGAAGGGAGAGGAGCTCGACTGTTCCAAGCACCACCATTTCAATCTCTCCTGATCTAAGCTTCGTCGTGAAAGTCCCGTTTTGGAAAACGAGCAGCACATGCTGACTTTGGTGTTGCAGGCACTATGGGAAACAAAAGAAGTTTTCGATGAAAGTGAAGCTTATGAAAGATGGACAAGCATTACATCTCCCAGAGAATCATGATGCAAATTGTTTGGGATGATTAAGCCCCATTGTGAAAAATGGTCTGGAAAATAAATATCATGGGAAATTGCCGACTGCCAGACAAGAAAATATTCTACTATTAATCTTAACTCAAGACCTCAACCACACATTATTGAGGTTGCTTAGGATAGTGCCTAACTTCCTGACAGGAATAGATCTTTGCATTGCTGCAAAGAGTGAGCTTAGAATAAAGGTTAGCATAAAACCAGGAAATTTTCAAGTAGAGCTGTTTATTCACAACCAATAATGAATTATGAGAATAATATGAAATTGGTTAACGAGTCAAGATTTACTGATCATTTTTTAGTTTTTCTTACATGCCCCAAAGACTACAACGCTTGCTGATCCATTCCTGATCTCTATTTAGACCACTAGTCTCTTACTCTTCTCAGTTGGGGGAGAAATGGATAAATATGGTAATACTTGTATTAGCTGCCTGTTGCGGAAGCTTATTTTGAAGTCCAGCCATTATATGCACTATAGACACAAAGATAACAAAGGTCCCAAGACATTACCATGTGGAACGCTGGACACTGGAGATTTAGACCCATTAAAGCACATTGAAAACAACTTTCTGTTGCCTGTTTCCTATCAATAGTAATAGATTTTTGTAATTCTGCTGAGAAAACCTGCATGGGAGGATTTTTGTGTTCTTAAATAGTGGTATATTAGTCAGACACTCCCTCCATAATATGCCCTATAATCATTAGTGCCTGACCCCAATATTTCGTGAAAGCTGTGAAAATGGATGCCATACTCTCCTAAATTTCTTAAACACTATGTTCGATTTTCTTTGCTTAGTGTCCAACGCTCAGCAAAGACTTTGTGGCATATAGCCATGGTGAAATTATGAAATACTGACAGTGTTTATACTTACGCGAAGGGTATCTTGACCAAAGACTAGAGAGGTAATCATAGGTTGCTTGTGTCTTAGCGATGAAGAGCCTGTGGCCAGGAATCATTGAACAACGTTTCTTTGCTTCTTGGGAAGAGAAAGTGCCATCAAGTAGAAGATACAGAAGGTTGTCTGCCGGCCATTCATAACTCCCAGGAACGCTAGCTGTAAAACCAAGAAAAATGAGAAGAAATTGTAATGTATGAATTAAGTATAAATTCTGATTACATGTCTTGCTGATGCATAGGCACAAGCCTCCAACAAATGCCTTCGGAAATTTTGGACATAGCAGCCAAATTTCAGGATATGTAGAACAGTTTTGGCCACGAAAATATGAAGAACAGAGTTTTGGCCACGAAAATATGAGACAGGTTTGCTTAGTAAATTTACTTCACGATTAAAACTTGACTGGACATATGGTGGGTGGGAGACAAGACCTAAACGATTATCATCAGAACCTTTGATGCCATTTTATCTTAAGGAATATTATCTTTTTATTATTATTATTATTTAAGAGAGAAAAAGGTAAGCTGTCTTTTATATGACTAAAATGTTTAACATATTTTTATTTTGCGGGCATAACCCCAGATTTTACAGTGTTCGTTCAAGACAAACTATAATAATCTTTCCTTTATTGTTGTTTTTTCGTGGTCTTCCTTTTCGTTATCTTCAACACATTTTTTTTTTACAAAGTTGAGGAATGATGCTTTCTATTATCTGGCGATTTCAGAGTGAATCTGGATCCTGTAAGTCATTTCAATAAACAACTTGGAATATCGTTCTCGGCCTTTAGTATCTCGCGCTCAGTAATACCTACTTTTCCTTTTAAAAACACCTTTCTCATTTCAGGGTTTATGAGAATCCTTTGACCAGAGCCTTCCATCGTATCGTGAAATGATTCTTCGAATTTTTATGCCAATACTTTTTATGGAAATATCATAACGTTTTTGTATTTGGAATTTAATACAACCTCAGCAGAGGTGGCTACATTTGATTCCCTCTGCTTAGAAAGGAAATTTGAATAATCACTTGACTCTAACGTAACTTTTGGTATTACTGCGAATTTTAATGCTAAATACATAACTTGGCTTCCATTTGACGTTACAGGTCACATTGGCAGGTCATATCCTAAATTATGCACTACTCTCAGACTGTGGGCTCATAATGAAGTAAATGCAAATAGGTTCACGGCTGCATTTTTTTTTTGTTTCTGTCCACATCAGTTAAAAAGAAAAAGTGGTTGCAGTATTAAATACTCACACTTCTTGAAGAAGTACTCTGCGTTTTCACTTTTATTAGGCACAATGGTCAAGGGTCCTTCTTGAGCAATTTGACATTGGGTGGTTCCATCCACTGCGTGAGTTAAAGACCAAGCTTTGCATCCGTCATTAAGGACACCACAAGCAGAGCGGCAGCCACCTGAGAAAAGACATATATATATCATATATATATA
>NC_087205.1:76995627-77028127 GCF_015104395.2 Macrobrachium nipponense
TCGTTTTTAAAGAATCCTGACCATATAATTGAGAAAGCAATTCACAAAGCAAATGTAATTTTCTACTGACCCCTCAAAAGAAGACCAAAGAGACACCCAACAATAAAATAAAAATTCCTCACCTGGACAGCATTAAGACAGTGACTCAGACCTTCGGAAAATCTAACCCTTTTAAATTTATTTACCCAAACACCTTAGCCAAATCCCTGATTAACGTCCAACAAAAGACATTCCCCAAAGAAACAGGGGTTTATGAAATCCCATGCCAGGACTGTGACCAATCTTGCATCGGATTTACAGGAAAATCACTTCCCCAGAGATTAATACAACAGAAATGGTCAGTTAGGTATGGACAACAGAACTCAGCTATTTTCAACCATATAAATGAATATAACCATAGAATAAACTGGAATTTGTCACATATAATTTATAGCAGCAACTGCCGGTACAAGAGTCAAATGATGGAATCGGCCTTAATAAAGGAGAGGCAGGTAATGAACATCTCAATAGGAGCATGGGTTTCGGATGTGATCGATAAGGTTTTCATTCAACCAGCGCTTAAGAAGATTAAAGGAAGATTATCAGCGGGGGTGACCTAAATTGGCTTACCTGTGGATGGATTTCTTGGTATAAATACCAACTTTTCTTTAAACTTTTCTCATTCATATACCTGAAGAGAGAGACAGCAGTCCCTGAAATATAGTACTTTTCTCTCCATATGTTGGTGTTTTTATGGGCTCCTTTTATTATATATAATATCTATAGATCTCTATAATAATATATATATATATATATATATATATATATATTATATATATATTAATATATATATATAATATTTCTATATCTATATATATATATATATAATATATTATATATATATATATATATATATATATATATATATATATATATTTATATATATATATATTTTAATTATATATATATATGTGTGTGTGTGTGTGTGTGTGTTTAATATATATTGCTACGTTTATTGATCTATTCGTCTACCCAGCATTTAAGTAATTATTTTGATTTGTAAAACGGCAGCCATATTCCTCCAAATATCAGCTGATTTAGGCGGGAAACCAAAGCTAGCCGGCCAGAGTTAGGCATTTCCTGTTGGAATGGGGGAGAATATAGTCTCTTGTCAGCTTTAGGGACGTATCCCAAATGGAAGGATGTAGGCAGACTGGTACTTCTTAGGTCTATATCTTAAGCTCTTTTTCCTGTGAACCCTCTGCTGCTGTATGTTCTGTTTCCAGGATTGCCCTGATCGTGGGGGGTTAAGCTGACCCCCAACACCCATGAAAAACACCTGGATTCGTCCCCAGTCAGCTCCAGTCGTGACCTCGGACGGATGTCCAACCACCCGCCTTCCATTTAGGCCTATCCAGACCTGAGACAAAGCCAGGCCGCATTTCTACAAAGATCCACTGAACATGGCATCCAGATTCCCTGAGTCACGTGTCAAGTCTGTCCGCCCGCAAGTGTTGCATTACCACAAGATTTCGAAACCAGCTTTTACGTGAATTTCATTTTGCGCCAGCTATCATTCACTTGAGAGATATTATTAGCTCATGTGGGGACCAGTTGCATTTACTTAACCTTGGCTGTTAAGCAGCCTCTTGTAAATAAATAGCTGTAAAGTAATTACCTGAGCTTTCAGCCAACCTTTTGGTTCACTTAATACGTAACAATGTCGACCTCGTCGAAGATTCGAACCTAGCTTGCTTAAAAAGCTTGTAAATCGCGTTATCCCTTGCAAAACGAATGTAAATGTTTTTACAAAGCGCAAAATCAAAGCACACTTGCAGCGGAAGACACACACTGGCTCACGGTAAGGTTTACCATTCATATAATATGATTATTTTATAACCAATGTTAGCTTAAGGTACGTTTAAGTATTTTTATTACGAAGTGTTTTAAATATGTGTTAACCCTCTTACGCCGAAGCCCTAAAAATCAAAACGTCTCCCGTATGCCGGGCCCGGTTTGGAGTGAGCGCGGAAGTGGAAAAAATAATTTTTTCAAAAAATCACAGCGCGCGTAGTTTTGAAGATTAAGAGTTCATTTTTGGCTCCTTTTTTTGTCATTGCCTGTAGTTTAGAATGCAACCATCAGAAATGAAAAATAATATCATTATCATATGTAAATAATGCGATATATGGTAGCGAAAAATTAATACATATTGTATTCAAATCACGCTGTGCAGAAAACGGTCAAAGCTAACCAGTTACTTTTTTTTGCGTTGTATTTTACACTAAATTGCAATCATTTTGATATATAATACATTGTAAAACAATAATAGCAACACGGAAAAATATTATCACAAAATGATGTACGAATTCGTAACGCACGGACGCAAAAAAATATTTTTTTCAAAAATTCACCGTAAATCACAATATTGTTCTAGAGACTTCCAATTTGTTTCAAAATTAAGACAAATGATTGAATATTATGATACTGCAAGAGTTTTAGATTAAAATTGCAGATTTTGACCATTTCGGACGAGTTAATGTTGACCAAATGTCGAAATTTTTATATATATATTTTTTTATATGCACATATTTCGGAAATGGAAACAGCTACAACCTTTAATTATTTTTGTTGTATTCTTCATGAATTTGCGCACATTTTGATATATGAAACTCTATAAAACGGCTAATATGAAAAGGAGCAAATATTAGGATAATGCGATCTACGCATTTCGGAGATTTGACGGCCGCGATGCAGCTTGCGCGGAGAGCGAAGAAAGATATTTTTTTCAGAAATTCACCATTAAATCACAATATTGATTCTAGATGACTTTCAAATTGTTTCAAAATGAAGATAAATTAAATGAAATATACTAAGTAGTAAGAGATTTAGCGTTTACAATTACGTTTTTTTGACCATTTCAAGTTGCGTCAAAGTTGACCGTACGGAGTATTTTTCCAATTATCGTAATTTATATGCAGATATTTGCAAGGATTATGCGAAAAACGCTACAACCTTTAATTATTTTTTGTTGTATTTTCTCATGGTGAATTTACGCACATTTTGATATATGAAACTGTATAAAACGCTAATATGAAAAGGAGCAAATATTAGGATAATGCGATCTACGCATTTCGGAGATTTTCGGCCGCGAAGCGGCGCGCGGAGCGAAGAAAGATATTTTTTTCATAAATTCACCATAAATCACAATATTGTTCTAGAGACTTCAAATTTATTTCAAAATGAAGATAAATAAATGAATATTACTAAGCCTAAGAGATTAGCTTACAATTACGTTTTTTTGACCATTTCAATTGCGTCAAAGTTGACCGTACATAGTATTTTTTTCCAATTATCGTAATTTTATATGCAGATATTCCAGAAATGAAAAAAAGCTACAACCTTTAATTATTTTTTGTTGTATCTTCATGATTTACGCCACAATTTTGATATATGAAAACTGTATAAAACGCTAATATGAAAAGGAGGAAATATTAGGATAATGCGATCTACGCATTTCAGGAGATTTTTCGGCCGCAAAGCGGCGCGCGGAGGGAAGAAAGATATTTTTTTTCAGAAATTCACCATAAATCACAATATTGTTCTAGAGACTTAAAATTTGTTTCAAAATGAAGATAAATAAATGAATATTACTAAGCCGTAAGAGATTTAGCTTAGAATTACGTTTTTTGACCATTTCGATTGCGTCAATGTTGACCGTATGTAGTTTTTTTTCCAATTATCGTAATTTATATGCAGATATTTCAGATATGAGAAAAGCTACAACCTTCAATTTTTTTTGTTGTATTTTCCATGACTTTGCGCATATTTTGATATATGAAACTTATAAAACGGCTAATATGAAAAGGAGCAAAATTATTAGGATAATGCGATCTACGCCATTCGGAGATTTTCGGCCGCGAAGCGGCGCGCGGAGGGAAGAAAGATATTTTTTTCAGAAATTTCACCATAAATCACAATATGTTCTAGAGACTTCAAATTTATTTCAAAATGAAGATAAATAAATGAATATTACTAGATCGTAAGAGATTTAGCTTACAATTACGTTTTTTCGACCATTTCGATTGCGTCAAATTTGACCGTACGTAGTTTTTTTATCAATTATCGTAATTTATATGCTGATATTCAGAAATGAGAAAAGCTACAACCTTTAATTATTTTTTGTTGTATTTGTCATAAATTTGCGCACATTTTGATATATGAAACTCTATAAAACGGCTAATATGAAAAGGAGCAAATATTAGGATAATGCGATCTACGCATTTCGGAGATTTTCGGCCGCGAAGCGGCGTGCGGAGGGAAGAAAGATATTTTTTTTAAAATTCACCCATAATCACAATATTTTTTGTTCTAGAGACTTAAATTTTTTGTTTTCAAAATGATTACATAAATGGATATTACTAGCCGTAAGAGAATTTAGCTTCAATGGCGTTTTTCGACCTTTCGATTGCATCAAAGTTGACCGTACGTAGTTTTTTTTTCCAATTATCGTAATTTATATGCAGATATTTCAGATATGAAGAAAGCTACAACCTTTAATTAATTTTTTTTGTTGTATTTGTCATAAATTTGCGCACATTTTGATATATGAAACTCTATAAAACGGCTAATATGAAAAGAAGCAAAATATTAGGATAATGCGATCTACGCATTTCGGAGATTTTCGGCCGCGAAGCGGCGTGCGGAGGGAAGAAAGATATTTTTTTTAAAAAATTCACCATAAATCACAATATTGTTCTAGAGACTTAAAATTTGTTTCAAATGAATTAAATAAATGGATATTACTAGGCCGTAAGAGATTTAGCTTACAATGGCGTTTTTCGACCATTTCGATTGCATCAAAGTTGACCGTACGTAGTTTTTTTTCCAATTATCGTAATTTATATGCAGATATTTCAGATATGAGAAAAGCTACAACCTTTAATTATTTTTTGTTTGTATTATTCATAAATTTGCGCACATTTTGATATATAAAACTCTATAAACGGCTAATATGAAAAGGAGCAAATATTAGGATAATGCGATCTACGCATTTCGGAGATTTTCGGCCGCGAAGCGGCGCGCGGAGGGAAGAAAGATATTTTTTTTCAAAAATTCACCATAAATCACAATATTGTTCTAGAGACTTCAAATTTATTTCAAAATGAAGATAAATAAATGAAGATTACTAGACTGTTATGTATTTTGCTTACCTAAAAATACCAACATAAAAAAAAATTAAAGATAGTATATATATATATATATATATATTATATATATATATATATATATATATATATATATATATATATATATATATATATATATATATATATAGTATATATCTTATATATATATGTATGTGTTTCTTTATTTATTACTTTTCCGATTCTGGTAACGAATACATAAATAAAAGGAATGCAGGTGACACTTTTCTTTTTGTTTTGCATACAAGAAAATATCGTATTCATGCATAGATACCTGAGATATAAAAACTAGACTGCTATGTATTTTGCGTAGCCCACCCAAAAAATACCAACATAAAAAAAAAATTAAAGATAATATATATATAAATATATATATATATATATATATATATATATATATATATATATATATATATATATATGTATGTGTTTCTTTATTTATTACATTTTCCGATTCTAGTACGAATACATAAATAAATGGAATGCAGGTGACACTTTTCTTTTGCATACAATGAAATATCGTATTCATGCATAGATACTGAGATATAAAAACTTGAAAATAAATAAAAAAATAAATATAAAAACAAATGCAGAATACTCACTCCTAATCCTGACTCTTCGTTCTATTCTTGTTTTCTCCCTCCTCCATTGAAGAGTCTTGATTTTTTTCCTCTTGACATGACGAGATACAGGTGGAGGAGGGAGACGCGCGCCCTTACGGCCGCTGGGATAGGGCGTGGTTCCGTGCGCCCTCCCTTGACCGCCGCTGAGTCGCCACTCCAATAGAAGACCGCACTGTGGTATTTGCGGTCACACTCCCGAACCGAACCTGCATAGAGCTATCTTGCAGGTGCGACAGAAGAACCGGGTGTCTCTCCTTCTGCCATTCATAGGGCACACCCAGCACCGTTTCTGCCTGCGCCCTTTCTACGGAGATCCGTGGTGTGATCCCTGGCATCAGCCGACACGGAGGGTACACTACCCGACGAGAAGGGGGCGCGGGTGGGGGGGGGGCGTCAGCAGGGGTCGGCGGCAGCAGGGGCTGTCAGCAGCAGGGGGCGGTGGCAGCAGGGGCGTCAGCAGCAGGGGCGTCAGCAAGCAGGGGCGTCGGCAGCAGGGGCGGCGGCAGCAGGGGCGTCAGCAGCAGGGGCGTCGGCAGCAGGGGCGGCGGCAGAAGATGACCGAAGTAGGCGCCCCACCCCTAATCTGCCCTTTTCCTCTATGGGTAGATCTACAGCTCGGGGCAGGGGGCCAGACATGGAAGGCCACTCATTGGGATCAAAGTTGATGAGGCTTCCCCGGCTGCCTCGAGGAACTGTAAGTGGCTCATCCTCCGTAGATCGGGACCGTAGTACCCAACAATAGAGTACGTAGGCATTTTGGAGTGCCAACTGCAGAATGTATTTCAGGAGCTTTTGGGTCCATCTCCTGGTTCTCCTGGCGAAGGGATAATATTGGATGAGTTGATCAAAGAGATCAACTCCTCCCATGTGCCTATTGTAGTGCCCAATGACGGTAGGGCGCTCTAATCGAAAACTGCTCATACACAACTCGGCCCTGTCGACGCGTCTTCTTCCGCTGCACGACCTCCTCTTGGACAAGTTCATGGCTCGTCGTAATCATGTGGACGAGTCGGACACCCTTCCAACAGATGACGAAGACAGCTCCCTTCCGCCGCCACGGTGTCTCTCCTCTTGCCAGATGTTGCTGATGGCTAGCGTACCTCTTGAGGGAATTCGGGGCCCCACGCACCAACCGAAGGGTACCACTGACGTGAACACCTGCATCATACAGTTCTGGGCCAGGGATACCGAGTTATAATAATTATCCATAAACAGGTGGTATCCCTGGTTACGGAAACGATCCACAAGCCCGAAAACAGTTTCACGCATCGTGGAAAAGAGACCCCGGAATACACCGAAAAGTCCACGACGTAGCCAGTGTTGGCCTCGGTAATAAAAAAAAAATTTCACGCCATATTTCTTCGGCGTCTTGGGGTTATACACTTTGATGCTTAGACGTCCTTTGTAAGGCATCATCCCCTCATCTAAAGAAAGGTTCTTTCAGGAATCACGAGAGTTTTACAGCGTTCACGAATATATTCCAACACTGGGCGCACTAAAATGAGGCGATCAGAGTTATTCCGGGGCTATGGCCCTTCGGTTGAAGGCGTTGAAAGTATCTGTCCAACGCCAGGAAAGTATCACGGGGCATGATGCCGGGCACATTGGGCGTACTTAAAAAAAAATTACGCCTCCAATACATCCTGACGTCGGCAGCAGGGAAATCAATCCAAAAAAAAACGTGGAGCCCCAAAAAAACAAAAAATGCGCCATGTCAGGGTGGAGTTGCAGCCTCGCCAGTGATATGATAATGTCGTGCGTAGTTCATCACGGCAATACCTGGCGTAGTCCGCGTCTCTGCTACCAGGTACTCCAGCAATTCCCGGCGTAAGGAAAAGCTGAACAAAACCCAGAGCAGTCAGGGGAACAGGTACGGTGAGCCCAGGATTTGCCGTAAAAATGGATGCATGGTAGGTGGTGTGGGGTCCTCTATCCACCCATCGTCGCTCTCGGACGACCCTAGGCTAGCGCGACTATCCGACCTTCTACGTGCCCCTGCACGCGCGCGCGCGCGGGCACGAGCGCGGGCACGATTTCCCACATGAACCCCCTCACTGGCCCATCTCCCTCACTCAAGCCTTCGCTTTCTGTATCCCCATCATCATCGCCAACAAAACTTGATCCTAAATCATCGTCCTCCCCCTCTACCTCAGATTCCCCCTCATAAGCACTAAAACTACTGAATTCTAGTTCACTTTCGGGGATGTGACCCCTCGAACGGACATTGGGGCAAATAATCCTCGTCATCACTATGATCGGGAGTAATGTCCTCGTCACTGGATGACCAACTGCCATCAAAATGAGGACTTGCCAAATGCTCTCGATCGAGCTCCGATAAATAATCGTCAATGTCCCTTGGTTTGAGCCCTCCCAAAATTCCTACGAATGCCCCTAAGGACAGCACGATGCTTCCTTGGGGTTACTAACAGGCAAATGAGACACATTCGAAGCACTTTCATCGACACGTGGTCGCACAGAACGGAGTTGAGGAGCGAGGTCAGGTTGGGTGCTGGGTCCTTCGCCAGCATCCAAGTCCAAAACTCTTCTAACACGATCCCTTCCGACGGGTTTGTAAAAACGCGCCTTTCGCGTGTCATACGACGGTCAGACATCTCTATGAACGTTCTGTACCAACACAAATGTTCAAAGTCTCGCACAAGCTCAGTCAAACAAGATTGCGGCAAAAGATCGCTGACGGATGATGCTACGATGATGCTGGCTGGAGCGAGAAGGAAGGATTCCGCGCATGCGCACTTGGGTCACGCTTTGAAACAAAATAACACCTCGATCCGTGAACTCCCAGCATCCCCCAAGGCGCGTGATTCAAAAGTTTTCGGCTGGTAGGCCTATAAGTGTTTTTTTCCGCGAATTTAAAAAAAAACTTTTTTGAGTCGACGTATGGTACGTCCAATCAGCATACGGGAGACATTTTGTCTCGACGTTTAATACGTCCAATCGGCGTAAGAGGGTTAAGTGAGAAATATTATTATATTGTAACGGCGAAGCGCCGAGTGAATTCTCTGTTATTTTGTAAATTGCAATTGTTTTCGTCCTGACGAGACACTAACACGTGTGCAAAGAATAGATGCCAGAAAGTACTAGATCAAACTAGAAGTGCTTTTGCCTGGCCATTGGGGTTATTGTTTTGTTAGAAAGCCTAGCTAGTTAGGAGTGTTCTACTAATAGTTACGGCAAAAGAAGTGTACAATTCTTTTGAAAGTGATAGGTTAGGGGAATTCATTTTAACTTAGTTTTCATTCCAAGTGTTGGTAACCGCGTAGCCCTCACCTTAAGCTGAGCGTAAACGCTCTCAAACCTGCCAGCTCGTAAGCTCGCACATGCGCTATCTCAGCCAACCTTTGGTTCACTCAAAGCGGCAGCCATGTTTTATCCCTTTAAGCATTATCTCAACGATTTAAGCAAAGTAACCTAAGTCTTGATGTTTTAACGTAAATAATATCAATCTTCATACTAGTATCTATCGTTCTGCCAGAGAAATTAACGTAATTCACCTTGAATAAGAAATTAGAATTTCACGTGTGTAAATCGCCTTCGCGTTTACAGAAAATCAGCTGTTTGAACGACAGGCTCTCCAACCCGCTCTGCTCGCCTCAACGCGTCTCACCTAGTCCTCTTACGCCGACTGGACGTATTTTACGTCGACATTTTTTGTCTCTCGTGTGCCAACTGGACGTATTTTACGTCGACTTACAAAAGTTTTTTTTAAATTCGCGGAAAAAATACTTATAGGCCTACCAGCCTAAAACTTTTGAATCAAGCGCCTTGGGGGATGCTGGGAGTTCACGGATCAAGGTGTTGTTTTGTTTACAATCGTTACGCAGGCGCACAAGCGCGAATTTCTTTCTTGCCGCACTAAAAAGTATCTGTGACACATATCGGAAATTATTTCGTCACTTTGACATAATTTTTGTACCATTGTAAATTAGCCGTTACATGAAGTATTATATATGAAAATGTGCGCATTTTTATGTAAAATACAACAATAAAATACTCATGATTGTAGCTTTTATCAGTTTTGAGATATTTTCATATAAATAACGATAATTGCCAAAATTTCAACCTTTGGTCAACTTTGACTCTACTGAAATGGTCGAAAAAACGCAATTGTAAGCTAAAAACTCTTATATTTTCAATCATTTTACCTTAATTTTGCAACTAATTGGAAGTCTCTAGCACAATATTTCGATTTATGGTGAATTTATGAAAAAACTTTTTCCTTACGTCCGCGCGGTAACTCTTCCGAAAAAATCATACATGCGATTGTGGTAACGTTTGCACCATTTTAAAATTATCCGTTATATAAAGTTTTATATATGGAAATGTGCGCAATTTCATGCACAATACAACTAAAAGCAACCCATGGTTTTAGCTTTTATCAGTTTTGAGATATTTTCATATAAATAACGATAATTGCCAAAATTTCAACCTTCGGTCAATTTTGACTCTACCGAAATGGTCGAAAAACGCAATTGTAAGCTATAACACTTATATTCTAGTAATATTCAAGCATTTACCTTCATTTCGCAACAAATTGGAAGTCTCTAGCACAGTATTTCGATTTATGGTGAATTTATGAAAAAAATAACATTTTCTTTACGTCCGACGGTAACTCTTCCGAAAAAATCATACGTGCGATTGTGGTAATGTTTGCACCATTTTAAATTAGCCGTTACATAAAGTTTTATATCTGAAAATGTGCACAATTTCATGTAGAATACAACAAAAAATAATTAAAGGTTGTAGCTTTTCTCATTTTTGAAATATTTCCATATAAATCACGATAAATAGAAAAAAAACCAAGTTCGGTCAACTTTAACTCTACCGAAATGGGTCGAAAAACGCCAATTGTTAAGCTAAAACTTTACAGTTCGTTTCTAACAGTCCTAAAGTTAAAAAAAAATAACAAAAACTTCAAACATGCACTTTAAAGGGGGGGGGGGGGGTTTTTTTTATTAATAGTCAGTTCCATTTAAATTCATCTTGAAACAAATTCGAAGTCTCTAGCAAAATATTTAGATTTATGGTGAATTTTAAAAAAAATCTTTCCTTACCTCCGCGCGTGGATTCTCCGCCACAAATCTCCGAAATGCGTACGTCCCATTCTCGGAATATTTGCTCCATTTCATATTAGGCATTTCATAGAGTTTTATATTTGAAAATGTGCGCAATTTCATGTAGAATAAATCAAAAAATATTTGAAGGTTGTAGCTTTTCTTATTTTCGAAATAATTGCATATAAAAAATATATATATAAAAATATTCGACATTTGGTCAAATTTAACTCGTCAGATATGGTCGAAAACTGCAATTGTAAGCTAATACTCTTACAGTATAGTAATATTCAATCATTTGTCTTCATTTTGAAAGAAATTGGAAGTCTCTAGGACAATATTTAGATTTATGGTGAATTTTTGAAAAAATATTTGTTTACGTCCGCGCGTTACGAATTCATGCATTATTTTGTGATAATATTTTCTCTGTGTTGCTTTTATTGTTTTACAATGTGTTATATACCAAAATGATTGCAATTTAGTGTACATTACAACGAAAAAAAAAGTAACTTGTTACCTTTAACCGTTTTGCGCACAGCGTGATTTGAATACAATTATATATGAAATTTCGTTTTTGCACTATCATATATCGCATTATTTATATATAATAATGATAATTTTTTTCATTTCTGATGGTTTCATACTAAACTTCAGGCAATGACAAAAAAAAGGAGCCAAAAATTAACTCTTAATCTTGAAAACTAAGCGGCACACGGGAGACAATTTTTTATTTACCGCTCCGGCGTAAGAGGGCTAGCATCGCTCACTCGCTCGCTGAGCGAAAGTTTCATTCCACTTCGGACTTAACATAACCTCTTTTACAAATGTTTGCTAACATCATTTAAAATCCTTACCGTCATTTTCGCTTGTCACAAGGACCTAGTATCCTTACGAAAGTCAACATAAATCTTCAAAGAGTAAATCACAAGAATTGTTAACGTAAAACGCGTCATTGTTGTAAATTCATATTGAAACGCAAACCATTTCATATAAACGCAAGCCGCTACCATTAACGTAAACATCGTTCACCGCGAGCGCGTTATCATTTTCATCAAACGTATTCCAAAGCAATTCTTTCATTACACGTTAACGTAAGTAAATCATTTAACGCAACTGCGTCATATTAAAACTAAAAGTATTAGTTCAATTAAATACAAGGGAGTTCATTCATATATCATTTTCACCCTCTCTGAGAGAGAGAGAGAGAGAGAGAGAGAGAGAGAGAACCAGAACCCATTATTCACGAAGCCAAGAGTACTACGCCCATTACTTATAGCATGCAGAATTAACATTATTTTAGTCTCCTGTGTCTTTCATTTACACCTGTGTCCCTTGCAGTTTTGCAAGCATTTATTTCATTTATCGAGTACTTCAGCAAAGGACTGAGCATTTTCAAATTACCATTACATGTCTTTGCCCGAGTGGTATTTCCATTTTTTTATCCCAAAAGACTTGCGTATACCGCAAGCACAAACCGCACAGTGTGCCACGTAAATTCATTACTTCCAGACAAGGAAGCCTACCAGTCTAGGACTGGCCACCACCAGTGCACGTCAGGTCTTACCATTTTACAGTGCCACTAATTCTTGACACTGTCCATCGACTGGCTGCTGAAGTACTCCCACCTTTTACTTTCTCTCCTCCACCATTACACTCTGCCCCGAACAGAGTACCATTTCTCTTCAGTATACTTGAGTATACTGCACTTAGTGTCGTCCGACGGGACACACCAGCACGATACCAGTGCTCCAAACAAGGAACGCCTCCTCATAAGTGCCGTGCACCTGTACAGGCCGTACAGGTAGCCCTTTACCTGCGTGTCCGTCCTTACGGAACGCCCAATTGATTAGTGTGTCCGTGTACAAGGGTCAGTGATCCTTCGGAACACTCAACAAGGGAACGCCTCCCAAAAGTGCCGCAATACCAGCCCTAAGTGCTGTCAAACCTGCGTGTCCGTCCTTACGGAATGCCCGATTCATTAGTGTCCATGTAAAATGGATCAGTGATCCTTCGGAACACTCCTAGGGAACGCCTCCCCAAAGTGCCGCAATACCAGCACTACTAGTGCTGTCCAAAAGGAACGCCTCCTGAAGTGCCGTGCACCTGTACAGACGTACAGTTAGCCCTATACCTGCGTGTCCGTCCTACGGAACGCCCATTCCATTAGAGTATCCGCTATCCCGGATCACTCAACCAAGGAACGCCTCCATAAGTGCCGTGCACCTGTATTGGACCTACAGGTAGCCCATTCCAGCGTCTCCCAAGTGAGGAACGCCCTTAAGTGTGACGTACGCCGCACACTCCATGTGATTGTCTCACCTAATCAGAAGGTGCCATTCCAGAAGTGCCACCAACTTACGGGACACTTCCCAAGTGCCACAGAGCACCCAGTCTTTTCAGACTTTTCTCTACCACGTCGCAGTACACATTTCCAAGTGAGTGCCACTTTACACAGTAGGCACTCCCATTCCATTCAGTACCCTTCCTGGCCATTATTTTCATTTTCATCCGAGCCTCTACTGCAGCCTAAGGGAAATTTCTTCCCCTGCTTCCCGCTACTTCTTTGCCATAGAGTTTGAGAAGCTCCGAGCCCTCATAACTCTGGGCAAGGAGGCCAGTTACACTGGACCAGCACTTGACCAGTGGATAAAGGCGCAGCAGGATGCCGCACGCATACAAGAAAGGGAAGAAAGAGAAAACAAGAGAAAAGCCAGAGAAGCAGAAAGGAAGGCAAGTGAAGAAGAGAGAAAGCATGAGCTGGCTCTCAAGGAACTCGAAATCAAGTGGGAGAAGGCCCGTAAGGAGAGTATCCTAGCTCAAGCCACTCTGCCAGCTTCCAGCCCTGTACCCACTGTCTCTCTAGTCCCCCGCCGGGTCTCTGGTCAGCCTGACATCCTTTCTATTTGTGAGCCTGGTCCTGATCCAGTGCCCGAGATAGAAATTCCTGCCGCATCCTGCCAGCCTTTTACCATTTTACCGCCTACCTCCTCCACTTTGGAAGAGGTAAGCCCACCAGTTAACCCCGGACTTGTTTCCGAGGGTGATTCGACAGAGGACTCTTCACCTGTGCCAGAGCACACTGCCAGCCTTGGTGACTCCACAGATTCGCAACCTATGGGGGCATCTCGGCCTTACCGTCCAGTGCCACGGAAGAGGTTCTGGAACAAGTTCTGCCGTGACTGTGGCCACAAGGGTCACATGTCTGCCAACTATGGAGGGTGCGCAAATTTTAATATTCCTGCCATCGCAATGGCCGTCACCAATTCTTCCTCACTAGGACCCCCAGCTAAGGGCCCTATAACCGTCGCACCCCTCCAAAGCCATTATCCGCCAAGCCACGTCAGAGCCTACGACGACTCTGGCGCTCAAATCTCCCTGATACGGGAAGACCGAATCCCCCGAGGGGCTAACGTCGATAGACGTCAATTAATCACCATCGAAGGTATCAACCATATCAAGCTGATCCTTCTGACCATACAATTGAGTCACCAGACCTCACTTCTCCAAGGTTTGTACCCTTGCAGTTGCAAGCTACATTCCAGGAGGTTATGACCTCCTCCTAGGGCATGACATGAAGTCTCCCTCACCGTTCAAAAAGCCTAGGGGTCCTAACCCCACAACCAACAACTCCAAAGCTAGGAGTCATCGAAATTCTACTTCCTTCAGGAAGTACGTCCACCAACAGTCTCCCCCGTTACCAAGGAGGGAGATTGATCATTCACAGTTCCGTTGCAAAACCTGCAACGTACTAGGGCACTCCACAAATTGGCCTAGGTGCCCTAGCCGACTACCAGCAGCGGACAATGTCCATTCTCCACAAGGCTTAGCCTTCCACAAGAGACAGGAGCCTCTGTTTCCCATTACCAAGGGCCCGCTGAGAGGTATTGCACCTCCGGTACCCGTCACAGGTCCAGTCGAACTCAACTCTCTGCCAGTGCCACTTGGCAGCACTGAGCAGTGCCAAGCTCCATCCAGCCTGGACGTAGAGCCACCACAGAACTTCACCTCTGCGCCTGGCCTCGAGCTAGCGCCGGCGCCTAACCTTATCAAGGATCCTCCTACAGGAGATCCTCCAACAGGCATGGAGCTTACCGCAGCCCATGGCCAATCTCCAGCCCATCATTCTTCTTCACCCTTACCTCTGTCGCCCGAGGATGAACCTCCGGCAGACCTTACCTTCATACCTCCTCTGGAACACCAGGAACTGCCCGACCAGGAGTCAGCCTGGAGTCTTACCCTTACGACGGCTGTCGCAGCAGCCGGAGTGAGGGCCTCCCCTGCAGTAGGTTCCACCTCTACAACGGTTGCTGCAGATACCGAAGTGGGGTGTTCTCCTGCAATCCCTCAGGCTACCACTGCCTCTGCTCCTGACGGCATTTCTGGCCTTACCCCAGAGTCGGTGCCTGCGCCTACTCCTAGGACTGGTATAGCCAGGTCCTGGAGGAATAAGAAGAAGAAGAAGGGACGTAACAAATCATTAACACACTAACCAAAGAGCCACATGCTCTCCTTGACACCTGTGCCCGAGGTACAGTGTCACATTCATTTGCAGAGTGATCCTGGCACCTACCCAGAGAAGGTAGCCAGCCTGATCTCTGCCAGTAAAACTAACCCTCTAACCCCTAGCAATTGTAGTACTAACCCTCACTTAAATATAATTACCTCATTACATTTCCATCCTGGTAATCTACTAACTACTCATCATCCTCACGCATCATTACCTCATCTCATGTATTTTAACAATTCAGTCAAGGAACCGCTGCTGTGCATACCACACTCTGGAATGATTGTGTCACTAATTAACTGTAATGAGTAGGTTAGGCTAATGATTTAGTACCAGGGCATTAGGGTAGTAGCAAGTAGAATGTTCAAGTAACCTTATCTAGGGGTAGAGTAAACTGTCGTCACAGACAACCCGTAGTTATTACTTAGGCTAGACTACATTACTCCATTAAGTTAGTACACTTAGCATCCTCACCTATAAGTTAGGTAGGTCACTGTAGTTAGCTGTATCGCTGCTCTAAAAAACTTCAAGTTTGAGAAGGAGAACTGGGTAGTCGAGACGATCAACTTATTTAAGCCAAGGCCTTCACGCCCGAAAGGGAGTGAATGCCTTCTTAACAGGGGGAGCTGCTACGTTTATTGATCTATTCGTCTACCCAGCATTTAAGTAATTATTTTGATTTGTAAAATGGCAGCCATATTCCTCCAAATATCAGCTGATTTAGGCGGGAAACCAAAGCTAGCCGGCCAGAGTTAGGCATTTCCTGTTGGAATGGGGGAGAATATAGTCTCTTGTCAGCTTTAGGGACATATCCCAAAGGGAAGGATGTAGGCAGACTGGTACTTCTTAGGTCTATATCTTAAGCTCTTTTTCCTGTGAACCCTCTGCTGGCTGTATGTTCTGTTTCCAGGATTGCCCTGCTCGTGGGTGGTTAAGCTGACCCCCAACACCCATGAAAAACACCTGGATTCGTCCCCAGTCAGCTCCAGTCATTACCTCGGACGGATGTCCAACCACCCGCCTTCCATTTAGGCCTATCCATGGCGTTAGTGGCGCGCCCGAGCCCCAGACCTGAGACAAAGCCAGGCCGCATTTCTACAAAGATCCACTGAACATGGCATCCAGATTCCCTGAGTCACGTGTCAAGTCTGTCCGCCCGCAAGTGTTGCATTACCGCAAGATTTCGAAACCAGCTTTTACGTGAATTTCATTTTGCGCCAGCTATCATTCACTTGAGAGATATTATTAGCCCATGGGGGGACCAGTTGCATTTACTTAACCTTGGCTGTTAAGCAGCCTCTTGTAAATAAATAGCTGTAAAGTAATTAGCTGAGTTTCTGGCGACCTTTCCTCTAGAGTAAATGTTCTCTTTAAATCCTTTTTTACAGTAACTTCAAGTAATTTACTTTGTTTTCCCTCAACTATTTCTGTTTACGTATCGGAGCCTCTGTTAAGGCCAGGCCCATACGTAACAATATATATATATATATTTTTATATTATATATATATATATATACTATATATATATATATATATATATAATATATATATACTATATATATATATATATCTATCTATATATATATAATATTATATATATAATATATATATATATATATCTTTATATATATATATATATATATATATATATCATATATATGTAATGTATATATATATAGTATATTTATATATATATATATATATATATATATATATATATCCTATATATATATATATATATATATATATATAATAAATATATATATATATGCAAGGCAACAGGGACCAGACAGCGCGCCCCAATCCACCGAGAACATCGCGCCCCTTGGAAGACATGAGAAGACCCAGCGTCAGCGAAAGTCAAGTAACATTCTAGCTCAGGTCGCTGAGACCCCGCCCAACGCGAATCAGCAGCCGTTAACCAACGTAGACCATTTGGACACACAACACACACACGCTCACTCACTCCAAATTTAAAATCATACACATTTATGTATAAACGGGAAATTATCTCTTGTACCTTTATGCATGCTATAAAAATATATACATATATTTTTATTCCTGTATTTAGATTCTATATTCATTTTCATTCCTGTAATTTTTATCTAAAACCAACATGTAACATATTAAATTTTAAACATACATTTAAGGAAACTCTAGCACATGGCATTGTATTTTGAATATTTATTTAACCACTGTTTAAACTTTCACTTTTATTGTCACAGTGCATCATATGTCCTTATGTTCTTTGTATCCAAAACAACGCCCTTAAGCCTGTTAATCCCTAGACTAATCAATACCCATACCTCAAGATCATACTTCCCACACGATGAAAATAATAGGCCGAAAAGGTCAGATTGTAAGTCAGGTAGTTCGCTTGATAATGCCATAAGGCGAAACAGCTGTCGCGACAAAATTCAATAAATGGAAGAAGGAAGTCTGCGTATTTTTCACCAGAAATTGACGAACGAGAATCGGAAAAAATTTCGTCGGTATGAAGATACCTGCAAGAAACTTATTGATGCCACTAAAGCAATTGCTTTCAACGAAAATTGTATTAGAGAAAAACTATGCCCTAAAAAGATATATATATATATATATATATAATATATATATATATATATATATATATATATATATATATATAATGTGTGTGTTTGTAAACAACTTCCATAGAGGGGAAAACTGAGAAATATTTAATATGTACACACACACCAAATAGTTATGGCAGTTTCATAATTTTTTGTTCAACTGCCTTATGAACCATTCATGCTTTATTAATCTATTTTTCTTTTCAAATATGAAAGAAATCTGATGTAATGACGTTAATAAACAGTCACTGATATCTTTAGAACACCATGTTATGTAATTGTGTAAAACTATTTTTTCAATACAGTTTAATTGATGTGAACGAAATCAAGTGATAAAAAACGTCATACCACAACCACTGACATATGTTACTAAGTAGAGAGGAGAAACTTATCACTATTAGTATCCTATAAACGTAGTCCTTATATTTTCATTTCAATATTAAGTTGAAGGTAGTTGAAAGATTCCATTGTTCAATTTTACAGAAAACATTGGGAACGCATAAAAATGCTATCTAAGATAAAAAAAAAAAAAGATACTGTTAACAGTGTGAGCCTTGCGACTTCACTCTTGTTTTCGATGTCGTGATGTGCGCGAGAATCGAATGTCAACGTGTCATTTATCGGTCAAAGAAACATCCCTTGCTCAGCGAGAGACAATTATTGCACTGCAATCGGTGCAAGATCCCGTTAGATATCAGGAAAGCTTAATATACGGAAGAGAATCATACGTGGACGAACCAAATTGTTTAAAAAGCTGCAAAGTTTAGAAAATGGGCCTAAAAGTGGAACTCCTCGAAGCACCACAAGAGAGCAAGACAATACAGTAGTGTAAATGCTGTTGAACAACTCATTTGACAACGCTTAATCCTAGCGCTTCGTCACGGTATTGTTGAACCAAGAATCATGACTAGGTCTATGCCTATGACTGGTGTCTGATGAATACTTTAGATGGAGAGGGAGACATTTTTAAAAATACACTTGAATTCTTTGATAGGTGTCTAATGAATAAGCAAGTCTACCTTTGATCAATGGGAGATTCAGTTAGGCTTACTTTACTTTTTCAGTTTTGTTATCGGTGTCCAGTGAATATCACTGACATAGATGGAAATAGATTCAATGATGCATGCATATTTTTCTTCAAAACCTAAATAATACTTTATTCACATCGAACTAATCCCTCTACCCTTCTCCTATGCGGCACCACCGTTCACGCCCCCCGCCCCCCGCATTTCCAAGGCCAAATATATTGATTGATCTCAGGCTACTCTGACTTCTTGCTTTCTACTCCATCGCCTGAAAGCAGCACTAATGAAGGCGATTATCTTAAAATTCTCCTCACTGTTTATAGAATATTTTCTGTTCAAAGTTATTTTTTTTTATTCCCCAGTATATTTGTATACACTCGTGTTAAACCCTGCATGATTGTCGCAACTGCTTAAGAGCAATCCCTGATTACAGTAGAAGGTTTTTATTCTAACACATATGAAATAAACCTGAAGGAGAAAAAGATCCTTTCAGCTACTTACAATATGCTAATATGCTTATTATGGCAGTCGGTCTAGCCATACATTTGAAACTAATTTTAATCACTTTGTATTTAGAATAAAAGAATAGCCATAGTAAGATTAACCCAAGAAAGCTTTCATGAACGTAAGCCTTTCTTAATATATTTGTCAGTTTTGACTTCCACACTTAGGGCACTTAGGATTATCATATATACTGTATGTAACATGTATGTACACACATACGGTACATATATATCAATATTTATAAATGCGCGGGCACACACCCACCCATACATATATATATTTTTACGTTTTTACTTCACTTCGTTTCACCAGATATCAAAATTTTTCAGATAGCTAGGAGTAGTAGCCATTTTACCCCCACTTTTACAATTTGGGGGATCTGCATTTCCGTTCTTCCCCAAAGGTGGGGGGTATAAAGCCGTTAAAGACTAGAGACCTAGTGTAGGATAAGAAGGGCAGGTCACAGGGGTTATATGGGCAGCTAGGTATGTACTTTCTAGGCCTATTTGTAAGACCCATTTCACTTTGACCCTTTTTGCTGGCTGTATGTCTGTTTTCAGAATGACTTGCCAACGGGGGGCAGGGGAAGCTACCCCCAATGCCAATCATCTGCACCTTGGATCGATCTCCGTCCGGCCCAGTCACTCATAACGGACAGACGTCCAACCCAGCCTTCCACATAGGCATAACAAAGGCGCTGACTGGCACACCCCAAAACTCGGACAAAGCTGATGCCAATCTCATCAAACGCCACTCCATAAGGCAATCCAGGTACGTCTGAATTACAGTCAAATAGCCAGTTCTTTTCCTCTGAGTCAAACAAACTCTCCCCTATTTTCAAATTCAATTTCTAACTTCTAAAACGAACCTCCTTTTCATCCTGCCTAGCAATTGCATGCCTCCCTTGTGACTTGCCCAAGATCAACGAAGATCTTCATTGAGATATTCCATTTAAGCACTAGATTTCTCCCATCATTAGAAGCTTTGCGTGTATTTAAGGATAAATTCCTTCCATAGTTGTAAATGTTGTGCGAGAAGTCAATGTATCACATTCAACTTTGCCTGTTGTCGTCTTTCCTATCCAGAGACCAATGCCATACTAGGATTAGGTTCAAGCTCTCTCTCAACAGTAGATGCATCGCCCACCATTGCACCGTAGTCCCCTCTATTCCCGCGAGAAGTACAGGGAACAGAAGGGTCTTGAGAGTGACATCTGAAGAGCCATTGATGACTGCTCTCTTCTTCCGAGCTTCTATAACCAACTTCTTTCCTTACATCGCCACTTTGTTGTAGCCTTTTACAAGAAAATAAGATGGTGGATATCAAACTGTTATTATTATTATTATTATTATTATTATTATTATTATTATTATTATTATTATTATTATGTGATTACAGAGGGTGGAAGTAGGTATACTGGAAGCGTTGTAAATTTTTTTTTTTATTATTATTATTGATTGAACTGTACATTGTCTTCATTGCCATAAAATATTGCTACTGCACAGAAAACTTATATGCATTCTAACAAATACTGTGTTTCTATTTGCTGAGAGGGTTAAATAGATTCGTAATTCTTTGTATTACTTTTCTTTCTTTCGTTCTTTTTTGAAGGATGTTGCATCCAATTAACCAAACGAAATCCAATTAACCAAACGAACGTTTTCTTCAGGAAACTCCCTCCAACATTAAGCTATATAGATTTTGTTAGCTTTGATGAAAATTTCAAGTACGGCAATAGGCTATAAAATTAACATGACGCTTTCATAATGCACAGTTCCAGAATGGTTGGTTTTCCATATTATTTAAAGTAACTGTTCATTTTCAAAGTGTCCTGATAAAATCAGGACAAAACACGAGACAATGTCATGAAATAGAGGCCAGGCAGCCTAAAATGTTCTATGAGTAATTCCATCGGGATTTTCATAAGGAACGTCCTCAAATCAAATGCAGGGTTTGGCTTCTGCGATCAGCGCCCACACAAAAAAAAAGAAAGCCACAAACATATACATGCACCGATACAAACTGATAGAGACGTATAGATAAATACACTGACTACAATAGAATCACCTACTAAATCAGGTTGATATGAACTTTGGTCAACAACATGGACACCGAATTAGGCAACTTAAGAAACTTGAGCCTTGTTGTTGATGAAACGTACCCTTACCACCAACGGCCCAGCAGTCATGTTGACTTCCCCGTCTACTTGCCTAGTATGTGTCTGGAGGCAGACCTGTATAAAAGAAAGCATACGGAAAGGACAATAGCTTTGCAATATCACAGCATACCGTTCTTAGCTAAATTAGTAAGCGTTCAGCATTTACTCAAGCAAAAAATCAGTCAATTGATCTTTTACGGTCGAGAAAATGGGGTCTACCCTTTTTCGCTCGTCACAAATTCAAAGTGATATTGTTATTGATAAGAACTGACGAAAAAAAAAAAAAAACAAATGAGGGCAGAATGTTTGTGCACAGATAAATTTGCTCATATTTCTGAAATGTTGGATAGCTTTATTGAATATTGCAGAGTCGCTTATAAGTCGCACGAGAACATCACAATTGATGAACAGCTTTTTCCCTCGAAATGCAGATGTCCTTTTACACAGTACATGGCATGATGCAAATCAAAGTACGTTTATGTTGAACACATTTCATTACTTGAGAAAATATTAATTTTGCCAGCAAATCATCCCTTATCAGATTATGTTGTACTACGATTAATGGAACCATTCACTGGGAAAGAAAGAAATGTCACAACTGTATTTTCTTCCCATCTCTTCAATTAGCTGAACATTTGAAAGCAAAAAAAAAAAAAAAAAAAAAAAAAAAAAAAAAAAAAAAAACCGAGCCCGTAGAGAAATTCCACCTCAAATAAAATGCATGGAAAGGTCATCTGTTCGATACACACTGCTGAAGAATAATGATGCAAACATTGACATTATACCAAAACTAGCGAAACAAGACCGTCATTCTACTCAGTTCACTTCGTCATTCTGTTTCAGTCGGAGATGGACGGAAGAAAGAGCCAGAAACAGTTGAATATTATAATACAACAAAATTTGGAGTATAGTACTTGCCCAATGCATGTCATTTATTACACGAGGTGCCCCTTCCAGCCGTTGGTCTCTGCATGTGTTTTACAATATTCTTGATCTTGCACATATCTCTGCATGGATACTATTGTATTCAGAGGTTATGGATTAGCAGAGGAATGGCGGCTTCTTTTACAAATTCAAAGATGGCTGAAAGTGACGAGCATTTTGATAAGAATTTGGAAGAGGCTAGTAGTAAACCCAATAAGAAACAAAGCAGTACCAGACCTGTATGTTCAACAACAACAAAACAATTATGATCTTCGAAGAAAAAAAAATAGAATAAATTAGAAATGTGTGTGGAAAATGCACTGCTTTAACCAAACATCATATTTTGTCCTACTTGTATTTGTAATTCTAATAACTATATATTCTACTTAATACAGCATATTTCCAACAATCAGCATAATTATTTTACTCATAGGTTGCCTGATATCAAGTGAAACCTAAATAGGCTTCCCATAATATATAGTATATTTCAATATTTGCTTTGACTTTCCTGATGCGTTTTGTATTATTATATAGTTTGAATTAAGGAATTAAATCTGGAAGCTTACTTTATTTGCCTAATGCAACATCATGAAAAAAATTAATAAGGGAATGTAAAATTTCTCTCATTCGTAAAGAAGTTTAGACTTGAATAAATCTGTATGTAATATGAACAGCACTTTATAAACTCTAAACTATTTACAGACATAATCATCTAATTTCTCTCTTATTTCATTATAGATTATCTACTTAATGATATAAAGCCACGAGAGAACTATGAAAAAGATTTTATTGGGATATTAGATACTTTTTTTTTTTTATAAAAGCGGTCAAAATGACTGCTCGGCCGTTAATAGTTGGTGTAGGACCTCGGCTGTTCTTGTGTTAAATAATTACGCCAATTGTTCGTTGGCCGTGTGTACAAAGTTTATTGCTAAGAGGAATGTGAAACAATGGAGAGCTACAACGATCTTTTGCATTAAATGCGAGGAATTCTAAAGCTAGCTCGAAAATGCTTAATGGTCCTTTGTTTGACTTTCTTCGTGGCAATATACTACTCCTTTGAAGCAGAATATCTTGCCATGAACAAGGTAAAGCAATGGGATACCAAATAGCATTTTTAAAAATACCTTCAAGTTAAGTTACTTGCGAGCGAAATCTCTCGATCGATCTAACACGTAAATATTACGCACACACACACACACACACACACACACACACACACATATATATATATGTATATATCTATATATATATATATATATATATATATATATATATATATATATATATATATATATATATATATATATATATATATATATATATATATATATATATATATATGTGTATGTATAATATAATATATTTATATATATCATATATAATATATATATCATATATATATATATATATATATATAGATATATATATATATATATGTATATATGTATATATATATCTATATATATATATATATATATATATATATATATATATATATATATATATACATATATATAGTATATATATGTCTGTGATTTTTTTGTTCGTGCGCCCATGTATATGATTGCGTGTATACTAAATTGATATTAACCCTTCCTCTATGCTAGATAGTCTGTTTCATTTAAGTCTGAAAACAGTTTGGAAGAAAACTGACGAATATTTCTATCACCCGAGTATTTTTTTTTTTTTCGCTCTTAACCCTCGCGTGACAAATGTGTTTTCCAGTGTATGTGTTTATCAGAAACGAGGAGTGCAGCTTCATGGCTATCTGAATCTATTAACAGCATGCTATGAGTTTTTTTTTTAGTTTTTACTGCCGCAGTTTGGCGTTTGTGCTCTTTCTTGAACAGTTATGGTCCAAAACGCTCTTATGTATTTGTTTGTTATTATAGATTTATATGTACTTTTATTCAGTGAGATTATGAATCATATTTAAACTGTAATCATTTGATATTATTTAATATGCTTATGTTTCTATGATAGTCCCCTCTTAATTTTTTACGCAATTTGTAGACGCTTGCAGTATTTTCGATGATGATAATAATAATAATAATAATAATAATAATAATAATAATAATAATAATAATAATAATAATAATAATAATAATAATAATAATAATAATTTCCGTCCCCTCTATATTAGATAAGGTGATTCAGATACATGGCGGATTTGCGCCGATCTTTCATTTCCAGTGGTAAACATCTCTCGTTTTAAATCATTGTCCGAAAATTATTGTTGGTTTTGTCGACTAACATTTATACAGATTTATGGGTCACTAACCCCATTAACTGCTCACACAAACTTTAGCAGAGATTAGTGTCCGTTCCTGAAATAGAGTAAACAAGGCTGAAAAAATATCTTCTTTCCCACCGTTATCCCTACATTAAGGGGTTGGTTGCCTGATGCGCCTTCTCCACTGCATGCATCATGCACGGTTTATTGCTTGGCAACGAGGTTTTTACGACCGCATAAGGCTAAAAATATATGCAGGTAAAAAATGTATTTAAATCTATTGCTAACATTGATGTTTCCTATTGGCATCTGAGATACAAAAGAAGTTAATCGGCCGGTCAAGACAACTTCAAAAATTCCAACTTCGAGATTTACGTCAATATCATAATATCACGATGTAATATTCTGGCACAATCTATGAACTAATCAGTTCTAAGAAAATCTATGAACTAATCAGTTCTAGGAAAATCTATGAAACTAATCAGTTCTAGGAAAAATCTAATGAAACTAATTAGCTCTAGGAAAATCTATGAACTAATCAATTCAATTCTAATAATTACTGTATTATCATTATTCGCATTGTCTTGCAAAGGACTGGCACGGTCTGAGAAATAAAGATAAAAGTACCTTTTCCTTTTACTGTACCTCCGCTCATAATCTCTTTCTTCCATCTTACTGTCCACCTCTCCTAACTTGTTTCAAGGTGCAACTGCGAGGTTTTCCTCCTGTAACACCTTTCAAACCTTTTACTGTCAATTTCCGTTTCAGCGCTGAATGGCCTTAGTTGCCCCAGTGCTTGGCATAATGCCAAAAATCTATATAAATCAAAACAATTCAAAACAAAAGTACCTTGTATAATGTTTGAAGGACATTATTGCAATGGCTTTCAAGCTTTCTGTCCCTTTCGTTAGAAGGAATGGAAGTGAAATTTAATCCTGAGACTGTTATATAAAAACAATTACAAAGAAGACAGGAAGGGTCCTTTTTCATCCTGGATTATTATCATTATTGTTATTATTATTATTAGCGGACTCTGAAACATAATATATACTATATATAATATATAATATATAGAATAAATTGATAGATATATACTATAATCTAGCTAAAATTATAATTATATAATTATATATATAATAATAGATATATATTTGTATTATATATAGATATATATATATATATTATATATATATATTATATATATATATATTAATCTATCATACGATATTAATTTATAATAGATAATTATAGTATATATATAATAGATATATATAGCTATAGATATAAAAGATCTATCTATCTATTATATATATTATATAGATAATATTATATATCTGTGTATACTCTATTATCTATAATATATATATATAGATAAATATATATATATATATCATATATATTTTATATATATAATATATATCTATATATATATATATATATATATAGATTCATATTATATATATATATATATAATTATATATATATATATATATAATTTATATATCTATATCTATATATATTAGATATCTATATATCTATATATATATCTATATATATATATATCTATATATCTATATATATCATATATATATATATATATCTATCTATATATTCTATATATATATCTATATCTATATCTATATATCTATATATATTCTATATTCTAATATAATATATTATATATATATATATATTCTATATATATATATATATATGTTGCGATCCTTTCATGTTTTGCTTAAGCCTAAACCTGAGAAGAAATATACACCAACTTCGTTCCGAATAATGTGTTTCTTCTTCAAGTATTTTCCTAGTATTCTATTCTTATATAGCTTAAACTCAGTATACTATATATATATATATATATATATATATATATATATATATATACATATATATACTATATATAAATATATTATATCTATATTATATAGATATATGCATATATATATATATATATATATATATCTATATATCTATATATATATTATCTATATATATCTATCTAGCTACTATAATATATTATATATATATTAATATATATTATTAGATATTATATATATCTATATATAGATTATTAGATATAAATAGATATAATAGAATATATGATATATCTATCCTATATATATTATAGATATATATATATAATATATATATTATTATATTTCTGATAGAGTATAGATATGGATATATATATATATATATATATATCTATATATATATAATGATATATATATATATTATATATATTATATATATATATCTATATATTATATTAGTATACTGAGTTTAAGCTATATAAGAATAGAATACTAGAAAAATACTTGAAGAAAGAACACATTATTCGGAACGAAGTTGGTGTATATTTCTTCTCAGGTTTAGGCTTAAGCAAAACATGAAAGGATCGCAACACAAGAAACGAAGTGGGGCAGAAGGAAGAAAGCGAAAGAAAGAACAGGATGAGGAAGCCAAGAAATATAGCAAGGTCATGGCAGCTTTTCTGCAAAAAAAAAAAAAAAAAAAAAAAAAAAAGAAAAAAAAAAAAAAAAAAAAAGGGAGCCCTGGATCTTCAAAATCTGTTAAGGATCATAGCAGTCCAAGCACTAGCACACCCATTACTGATATTCTTGAATTCCAGGAAGAGAGGACAAGCAATGAATCCAGCGATGAAAGCGAGGGAGAAGGAGAGAGAGACTGTGAAGAGAGAGAGCATGTTGTGTATCCTGAGACAAACAAGCAGAAATCTTCAGTTCCCTCTCAAGTGGATGTTCCATCAGGTGTGACCCAATAGGACAAATTAGCAGTGGCAAGAAAGAAAACCAAAACGGAAGTTATTGAGCGTCAAGATGTTGGATATCTCAAATTTAACATCTCTAGGAAAGTGACTATATCAGATGCATTGCGGACAGAAATTTTAAAGAGAGGTTCAAGTTTTTTCCATAATTTTTCAGGACCATTTGCAGTGAAAAACAAGCGATCAATGACAACATCATGGTTCCATAAACGCCTTGGCAAGGAAAAGGAGAAGTGCTTCGGTCTTGATTAGTCTATTCACCTGTCAAAAGTGCATTGTTTTGCTGTGTCTCGGTGCCTATTTTTCTCAACAGAGACTGCCAGTCACTGTTCTTCACTAGAGCTAGAGATTGGTTTTAGCAGTTGGAAAAAGCCAGAAAAAATCATTGTACATGAAAATAGTCTGAGACATCGTGATTCTTTCACAAGATGGAAGGAAATGGAAGGACTAATTGACAAACAGCTCCAAGAGCAGATTGCCACTAAGGAAAAGTGGCAACAAGTCCTCAAGAGAATTTTGCACTGTATTAGATATTTTTCCCAACAAAATTTAGCACTAAGAGGTCACAGAGAGAATATATCCAGCACTGAAGCAGATGAAAATAATACTGGAAATTTCAGAGGCCTTTAAAACTAATTTCAGAGTTCGATCCTGTTATGAAAAATCATCTGGACTATGTCTGTCAAAATCCAAAGTCCCCTTCATATTTGTCTGCTGAAGTTCAAAATGAATTCATCCACATTATTGCATCTACTGTTAGAAGCACTGTACTGAATGACATCCGAAGAGCTAAGTATTACGGCATAATGCTAGATTCAACTCCAGATGCTGCACCAGGGAACAAATGTCAGAGATCATAATATATGTAGAGATAAACTATAAAGAAAAAACAGTTTGCGTGAAAGAAAGTTTCCTTGACTTTATTTAGGTACACCAAAAGGATGCAGCAAGTACGGTAAATGTAGTAATGCAGCACCTGAAGAAAGATCATTTGCCTATTGAAGACTTTCGTTCTCAGTGTTGTGATAATGTTGCTGACATGTCTGGACACAAATCAGGAGTACAGAAAAAACTTGCTGCAGTGAACCCTAAAGCAATATATGTGAACTGTGACAACCACTCACTAAATTTGGCTGGGGTTCATTCCGCTAGTCATGAGGTGGTGATGGTCTCATTTTTTGGAACTGTGCAGGTAGTGTATGTTTTCTTTTCAAGGTCGACCTATAGATAGGAGAGATTAAAGAAGAATTTCCCTATATCTGTGAAAGCTGAATCTGAAACACGTTGGAGTGCTACAGCTGATGCAATTCGACCCATACATGAAAATGTGGGGGATTTGGTCCAACTTTTAGAGACCATCGGAAGTGATTTGGATGAGACAACAGATACCAGAAGTGAAGCAAACAGCTATTGAGTAGAATTTGACATTTGATTTCTATGCTGCACTAAGCTTTTGGAACATTTTACTTAGCAAGATTGACAGAGTCCAGAAGCGGCTGCAGGATCCATCACTTTAATCTTTTTGTTTTCATTATTTCAAAGCATGTTAAACATTCTTTACAGAAAAGTAAGGTTTACAGTTATTGAACTAATTCATCATGTTCTTATCGGTTTTCTTCCCAGGCATTATAACTTCATTCTTTAGGTACCATAAAACCTTTTTATTTTCTAGTATAAACTTCTATGCTGGCAACAAATTGTACGTTTTCATGATTTTCTTAGCCCCCTGTATTCCCTAATATTGAAATCCTTTTTTAGTCAATGGGATTTAATTTGCCATTTGTCTTTGGTTTTCAAGAGTTGCTGGTTACTGTGATGCTTTACTATAATCTACATTTTAGTTATCTTATCAACATTTAGGAATTTATTTATGAGGCTAATGGTTAATTAATTACAATATATCTATTATATGTAAAATAAACTATTTCAGTTTGTAAATTCGGTTTGTGTTTCAACACAATGTATCTAAATTATTAAAGGCAAACATTTCCTGCCAAGATTAGCACACTCAAATGAAAATACTCCTCCCCCCTGTTTGGGGGCGCCATACAAGACTTTGCCCCCGGGCGCCAGCAACCCTCACGACGCCACTGTTTATTCCTTGAACAAAGGTTCTGAGCAAATAAGGTGAAGCAGGCTAATCTGAATTTGCTGCACCGGGTAACTAGAGCGAGCCGTGAACATACAAAGATCGCATGCACAGAAGACCCATTACTATGTTTGAGGCGAACTCCCCGTGACACCAGACGGCATATTCAGAAGGAACAGCGTGCTGATATTTACTCTGAGTCCTCCCCCCCCCCCCCCCCCCCCCCCCCTCCTCCTCTCTCTCTGCTTCTCTCCTCTCTCGCCTCTCTCTCTCTCTCTCTCTCTCTCTCTCTCTCTCTCTGAAAGTTAAGTATATCTTACTATGAGATTCAGGGCCTCTGTAACACGGTTTTTTCGCAATAACTTTTTATCTATGCATTTCATAAATATAACGCTTATTCAGAATACACATTATATCTACACATAAATTTTGACTGTATTCTGCATTACGTAGGTTGAATAAATTTGGTACTTACAATGTAAAAGTGACTTTTTTTGAAGACGGGCCAACATACTCAGAGAAAAGGTTTCGAACGCACTCGTTACGTAACTTATGGCAGCATTTCTTCCCTATTTCTCGATGGATGATTGGCTATACGTAACAAAGGCTATACCTCTGGCAACAATGACAAACAAATTTAAATACAAGCAAAGCAGCACACCTTTATGAACTCGGAACCTCTCCACTGATAATTGTCATAATGAACAAACCAACAAAATATGTTAATAAATACAAAAACACTTCGATTATTAGTCTAACTCCCAAAATAAGTTTCCTAAGGGAATAGATGGTAATTTTCAAAAACATAGTAGACAAGCTTGATTTGATAACTGCTATATCAAATGTCATGCAATTTTTATTTATTGGCTAGCTACCTATTTACTGAAAAAAAAAAATAGCCGGTACCATATTTTGGCTTTAAACCTTCACCAATAATTATCGTCAGAATGATAACTTCATGAGGCTCCACCCACTTTGGCCTCGTTATACTTTAGGATAACATTGAAGCCTATCATGGGCATTGTTGGATTAGAAAATTTAACTTCTGGCTATAAAAACTCATTTCTCGAGTAGTTGTAAGAAGTGCTAAATGATCCTCAAGGACCCCAGCAGTAGGCCTAAACGTTTAATTCATGTATATTACTGCTATACTGTTGCGGCACTACTGCTACAGTAGTATTACTATGCTAGCACAGATACCCCACCCACATCTTCTGTATCGTTCCGCCATTCATAAAGTCTTTGGGTTTCAGAGCCGATGGAACAAGGTAAATGGGTTTCTGTCTAGTGGATGGGCGGCGCAACATTTCGTCAAAAGGTGTTTACTTTGCTTAGGTAATGAATGTTTTTCGACTCTTGGCTCGTAATCATTGGCCATGGCGTCGGCTAGATAATTTTTACTTTATAAAAATTAAAACTATCGGGTTTAGGTTATTGATAATGCTGAAAAAATTTGTGTGTGGTTGTAAAATATACATATGTCAACTTTCAGCTACATCCGATGCTTTGACAAGGAGCAAAGTCCAAAAAACCGTGTTACAGAGGCCCTGAATCTCATAGTAGATTAGCATATCCAGTAAAGTATTCTTAGCATAGATTAATTAATAAAATAATATCCTTGCAAAACTGATGCTTTGATGACTTATACAACCCACGGCTACAAAACCTTGTGTGTAACATCTTTGTGACCAGATTCGTATATTGGTAATACAGGTAATTATAGTCCAGTCAGTCAAGGGCAAAAATAGATACAGCCTAGCACAAGTTGGTAGAGTAGCCATTTACGGTTTTGTGATCCTTGGCCACATCCAAATAACATATCAAACATCTACCATTATTTAGACGGAGGAGAGAGAGAGAGAGAGAGAGAGAGAGAGAGAGAGAGAGAGAGCTGCTTATAGGATAATTGAAAAGGGCATTTCCGTCTGAATGATATTAATATGAATAGTCAGTTCCACCAATATTTAAAGCATTTTTATTTAGAAAATATCATGGCAATTAAAAACAATACGATGTGATAAGATTTCATAATAATTATTTTCCAGAAAATATATGATAATATCCCTTTAAGTAGGAATGGGTGGCTCAAACATATCCGTCAGATTAATAACTAAACAGGAATAAAAGGTCTCTCTCTCTCTCTCTCCTCTCTCTCTCTCTCTCTCTCTCTCTATTATATATTTCATTCAAAATTGCATTTCTTTGCGTGATTACCGTAATTTCTCTCCTCCTCCCTTTCGAACCATTCTAACTATGTACTGGTTGGTTGAACGTGGGTCACTTTCAGGGCAAGAAGGGCATGATCTCACCGAGTCAGGCCTGGCGGGGCGACACCGCTTTTGTAACTGGGTGTACTTCCTAGGCCTATTTGTAAGACCCATTTCACTTTGACCCTTTTTGCTGGCTGTATGTCTGTGTCCAGAATGACCTGCCAACGGGGGATGGGAGGGGGGAAGCTACCCCCAACGCCAATTATCTGCACCTTGGATCGATCTCCGACCCATCCTTCCACATAGGCCTAACAAAGGTGAATTTCAAACTGTTATTATTATTATTATTATTATTATTATTATTATTATTATTATTATTATTACTACTACTACGAGTGTTATACCCTTGGGTGGAAGTCGTTATACTGGAAGGGTTGTAAAGCTTTTTTATTTTTATTTTTTTATTATTATTGATTGAACTGTACATTGTGTTCATTGCCATAAAATATTGCTACTACGCAGATAACTTATATGCATTTGCTGAGAGGGTTAAATAGATTCATAATACAAATCTACTCTTTCTT
>NC_087205.1:77032942-77040442 GCF_015104395.2 Macrobrachium nipponense
TGAGATACAAAAGAAGTTAATCGGCCGGTCAAGACAACTTCAAAAATTCCAACTTCGAGATTTACGTCAATATCATAATATCACGATGTAATATTTCGGCACAATCTATGAACTAATCAGTTAAGGAAGTCTATGAACTAATCAGTTCTAAGAAAATCTATGAACTAATCAGTTCTAGGAAAATCTATGAACTAATTAGCTCTAGGAAAATCTATGAACTAATCAATTCAATTCTAATAATTACTGTATTATCATTATTCTCATTGTCTTGCAAAGGACTGGCACGGTCTGAGAAATAAAGATAAAAGTACCTTTTCCTTTTACTGTACCTCCGCTCATAATCTCTTTCTTCCATCTTACTGTCCACCTCTCCTAACTTGTTTCAAGGTGCAACTGCGAGGTTTTCCTCCTGTAACACCTTTCAAACCTTTTGCTGTCAATTTCCGTTTCAGCGCTGAATGGCCTTAGTTGCCCCAGTGCTTGGCATAATGCCAAAAATCTATATAAATCAAAACAATTCAAAACAAAAGTACCTTGTATAATGTTTGAAGGACATTATTGCAATAGCTTTCAAGCTTTCTGTCCCTTTCGTTAGAAGGAATGGAAGTGAAATTTAATCCTGAGACTGTTTATATAGCTCTTGACACCAATAGAGTTCTGTACTGTTATATAAAAACAATTACAAAGAAGACAGGAAGGGTCCTTTTTCATCCTGGATTATTATCATTATTGTTATTATTATTATTAGCGGACTCTGTAACATATATGTACTATATATAAATATATATATATATATATATATATATATATATATATATATATATATATATATATATATATATCCTATATATATATATATATATATATATATAGATATATATATATATATATATATATAGATATATATATATATATATATATATATATATATATCTATATATATATATATAGATATATATATATATATATATATATATATATATATATATATATATCTATATATATATATATATATATATATATATATATATATATATATATATTATATATATATATATCTATATATATATATATCTATATATCTATATATCTATATATATATCTATATATCTATATATATATATATATATATATATATATATATATATATATATATATATATGTTGCGATCCTTATGTTCTGCTTAAGCCTAAACCTAAGAAGAAATATACACCAACTTCGTTCCGAATAATGTGTTCTTTCTTCAAGTATTTTCCTAGTATTCTATTCTTATATAGCTTAAACTCAGATCATATATATATATATACTTATATATATACATATATATAAATATATATACAAAATATATATATATATATTATATCTATATATCTATATATCTATATATATATATCTATATATCTATCTATATATATATATATACATATATATATATATATATATAGAAGATATATAGCTATATATATAGATATATAAATATATAGATATTATAGATATATATATATATATATATATATATATATATATATTTATACATAGTATATATATGTATGTATATATATATTATATATATGTATATATATATATATATATATAGTATATATATATATATATATATATATATAGTATACTGAGTTTAAGCTATATAAGAATAGAATACTAGGAAAATACTTGAAGAAAGAAAACACATTATTCGGAACGAAGTTGGTGTATATTTCTTCTCAGGTTTAGGCTTAAGCAAAACAGTGAAAGGATCGCAACACAAGAAACAAGAAGGTGGCAGAAAGAAGGAAGAAAACGAAGAAAGAACAGGAAGCCAAGAAATATAGCAAGGTCATGGCAGCTTTTCTGCAAAAAAAAAAAAAAAAAAAAAAAAAAAAAGGAGCTGGATCTTCAAAATCTGTTAAGGATCATAGCAGTCCAAGCACTAGCACATCCCTACTGATATTCTTGAATTCCAGGAAGAGAGGAAACAAGCAATGAATCCAGCGATGAAAGCGAGGGAGAAGGAGAGAGAGACTGTGAAGAGAGAGAGCATGTTGTGTATCCTGAGACAAACAAGCAGAAATCTTCAGTTCCCTCCTCAAGTGGATGTACCATCAGGTGTGGACAACAGGACAAATTGGCAGTGGCAAGAAAGAAAAACCAAAACGGAAGTTATTGAGCGTCAAGATGTTGGATATCTCAAATTTAACATCTCTAGGAAAGCTGACTATATCAGATGCATTGTGGACAGAAATTTTAAAGAGAGGTTCAAGTTTTTTCCATAATTTTTCAGGACCATTTGCAGTGAAAAACAAGCGATCAATGACAACATCATGGTTCCATAAACGCCTTGGCAAGGAAAAAGGAGAAGTGCTTCGGTCTTGATTAGTCTATTCACCTGTCAAAAGTGCATTGTTTTGCTTCTCGTGCCTACTTTTTCCCCTCAACAGAGACTGCCAGACACTGTTCTTCACTAGAGCTAGAGATTGGTTTTAGCTGTTGGAAAAAGCCAGAGCATCATTGTACATGAAAATAGTCTGAGACATCCTGATTCTTTCACAAAGATGGAAGGAAATGGAAAGGCGCCTTGTTGAAAAGGAAGGACTAATTGACAAACAGCTCCAAGAGCAGATTGCCACTAAGGAAAAGTGGCAACAAGTCCTCAAGAGAATTTTGCACTGTATTAGATATTTTTCCCAACAAAATTTAGCACTAAGAGGTCACAGAGAGAAATATATCCAGCACTGAAGCAGATGAAAATAATACTGGAAATTTCAGAGGCCTTTAAAACAATAATTTCAGAGTTCGATCCTTTATGAAAAATCATCTGGACTATGTCTGTCAAAATCCAAAGTCCCCTTCATATTTGTCTGCTGAAGTTAAAAAACAAAATGAATTCATCCACATTATTGCAATTCTACTGTTAGAAGCACTGTACTGAATGACATCCGAAGAGCTAAGTATTACGGCATAATGCTAGATTCAACTCCAGATGCTGCACCAGGGAACAAATGTCAGAGATCATAATATATGTAGAGATAAACTATAAAGAAAAAACGTTTGCGTGAAAAAAAAGTTCTTGAACTTTATTTAAGTACACCAAAAGGATGCAGCAAGTACGGTAAATGTAGTAATGCAGCACCGAAGAAAGATCATTTGCCTATTGAAGACTTTCGTTCTCAGTGTTGTGATAATGTTGCTGACATGTCTGGACACAAATCAGGAGTACAGCAAAAACTTGCTGCAGTGAACCCTAAAGCAATATATGTGAACTGTGACAACCACTCACTAAATTTGGCTGGGGTTCATTCCGCTAGTCATGAGGTGGTGATGGTCTCATTTTTTGGAACTGTGCAGGTAGTGTATGTTTTCTTTTCAAGGTCGACCTATAGAGGGAGAGATTAAAGAAGAATTTCCCTATATCGTGAAAGCTGAATCTGAAAAACAGTTGGAGTGCTACAGCTGATGCAATTCGACCCCATACATGAAAATGTGGGGGATTTGGTCCAACTTTTAGAGATCATCGGAAGTGATTTTGGATGAGGACAAACAGATACCAGAAGTGAAGCAAACAGCTATTGAGTAGAATTTGACATTTGATTTCTATGCTGCACTAAGCTTTTGGAACATTTTACTTAGCAAGATTGACAGAGTCCCAAAAGCGGTGCAGATCCATCACTTTAATCTTTTTGTTTTCATTATTTCAAAGCATGTTAAACATTCTTTACAGAAAAAGTAAGGTTTACAGTTATTGAACTAATTCATCATGTTCTTATCGGTTTTCTTCCCAGGCATTATTAACTTCATTCTTTAGGTACCATAAAACCTTTTTTATTTTTAGTATAAACTCTATGCCTGGCAACAAAATCGTACGTTTTCATGATTTTTTGCAGCACCCCTGTATTCCCTAATGTTGAACTCCTTTTTAGTCAATGGGTTTATTTAATTTGCCATTTGTCTTTGGTTTTCAAGAGTTGCTGGTTACTGTGATGCTTTGTACTATAATCTACATTTAGTTATCTTATCAACATTTAGGAATTTATTTATGAGGCTAATGGTTAATTAATTACAATATATCTATTATATGTAAAATAAACTATTTCAGTTTGTAAAAATTCGGCGTGTTGTTTCTATCATTCCAGAAAATATTAACTATGTTATATTAGAATGTTTTGTTTTGTTTCAACACAATGTATCTAAATTATTAAAGGCAAACATTTCCTGCCAAGATTAGCACATCAAATGAAAATACTCCTCCCCCCTGTTTGGGGGCGCCATACAAGACTTTGCCCCCGGGTGCCAGCAACCCTCACGACGCCACTGTTTATTTCTTGAATAAAGGTTCTGAGCAAATAAAGTGAAGCAGGCTAATCTGAATTTGCTGCACCGGGTAACTAGAGCGAGCCGTGAACATACAAAGATCGCATACACAAAAGACCCATTACTATGTTTGAGGCGAACTCCTCGTGACACCAGACGGCATATTCAGAAGGAACAGCGTGCTGATATTTACTCTGAGTCCCCCCCCCACCCCCCCCCCCCCCCCCCTCTTCTCTCTCTCTCTCTCTCTCCTCTCTCCTCTCTCCTCTCTCTCTCTCTCTCTCTTGAAAGTTAAGTATATCTTAGTATAACCAGACCGCTGAGCTGATTAACAGTTCTCCTTCGGCTGGTCCGAAGGATTAGGTATCTTTACATGGCTACGAAACAATTGGTTACCTAGCAACGGGACCTAGAGCTTATTGTGGGATTCGAGCCACATTATATGGAGAAATTAATTTCTAATCACCAGAAACAAACTTCTCTGATTCCCCGTTGGCAGATTAGGGGGAGTCCAACTCGGGACTACCGAATCGGTAGGCGAGCACGTGGCGGGAAAATCGAGAAAAATGAGGAATCGTCATTCTTATTATCATACTTACTCATCATTATTAAACCAGTGTAGAGGCATCAGTCAAGTTTCCCAATGTGACCCTCCTATCTACAATGAAAGGGTCTGCTCTTAATTACATGAAGACTTTAAACTGCACATCTACAGAGAGGTCGAGGGGAGGTAACTAAATCTTCAGTACTGCCTAAAGTGGGCAATCCAAGGCACACAGTAAGCGGGATCATCTATGGGGAATAACTGTAAAATGCATCGGCTTCAACAAAGAACAAATAAAAAATGCGCCGAAGTCTTTTCGTCTCAGCCGAGTTTTCTGTACATCGTATAATCAAGGCCACAGAAAATAGATCTATCTTTCGGTAGTCTCGGTGTAATGCTGTTTGAGCCGCTGCCCATGAAACTTTAACCACGGCCCGGAGGTGGCCTGGCCTATATCACTGCCAGACACATGCTGAAGACTAACTTTAACCTTAAATAAAATTAAACCTACTGAGGCTAGAGGGCTGCAATTTGGGATGTTTGATATAATTGGAGAGTGGATGATCAACATACCAATTTACAGCCCTGTAGCCTCAGAAGTTTTTAAGATCTGAGGGCAGAAAGAAATAGTGTGGATAGAAAAAAGTGTGGACGGATAGACAAAGCCATCACAATCATTTTCTTTCCAGAAAACTAAAAAGTCAAGACAAAGGCCCTGCCTCTCCATAACTCAAAATATAAATACTGGTGTACATATTCGTCAACAGAAGAGCTAATGTTCTATGATGATGTATTATCATTAATACATAAAGATTAAACGAATTTTAGAAAATTTAGCAAAAAATAATAAAATTAAGACTCCATTACAAGCCAAATGAAACCAAATGCCCTAGAATTATAAGTGATAAATGATTTGGTACCCAAGTTAATCAAACACTCAACAGTACTTATCAGCGACTTACTAGACCACGTCTAGAACACTTATTGGAAGTCGTTGATGTGTACTGTCGGGTGTTCGAGTCACTTGGGTGCCAAGTCATTTGTCACTTATAATTCCCCTTAGGTCATGATCCTGAAGTAGCACGAATTAGATATCAAGAAACATTGGTAGTGTAATGATTATATATAAAATGTTATGGAGATGTGATAAAAATTCACACACACACACATACATATATGTGTGTGTATTACTAATATTGTTTAATATCTAATAAACTACACTTCGGAATAACTTACAGCCAAGGAGAATTATAAAAGATAAAGTGTTTCTTCTGTAGCAGAATTCAAAGTGATACCTGCTTTAGAAACAATATTAGACAGTGACTCGGACCATGTATATAAATTTCTTAATAGCTGCTCTTCACATTTCAAAGGATATAAATACATAAAAAAAAATCATAATAAAAACTCGGGTAAAAAATTAGTACATGAATACACACTGCCAGATTCTGCATTTTTGGTCCTGAAATTACCAGCCAGAACAATTCTCATTATAGGGTCTATTATGATGATGAGTCATACTTTACAAACGTGGCCTTATAGGAAGACATAACAGGTTTTATCTTTCGTCCCACTGGTCATCCTTTCATAATAAGAACAGTTTTCTTAGGACAATGCTTTTTCAAATTGTTTTCTAGTGACGTATTCAATGTAAATGTACATGATTCTTAAACTAATTGAAAATATATAATAATAGCAAAACGCATTAGGAAAGTCAAAGCAAATAGTGAAATGTACTATACTATATTATATTATATTATGGGAAGCCTATTTAGGTTTTACTTGATATCAGGCAACCTATGAATAAAATAAGTATACAGATTATTGGAAATATGCTATATTAAGTAGAATATATTGTTATTAGAATTACAAATACAAGTAGGACAAAATATGATGTTTGGTTAAAGCAGTGCATGTTCCACACACATTTCTAATTGATTCTATTTTTTTCTTCGAATATCATAATTGTTTTGTTGTTGTTGCACATACATGTCTGGCATTGCTTTGTTTCTTTTTGGCTTTACTACTAGATTCTTCCAAATTCTTATCAAAATGCTCATCACTTTCAGCCATCTTTGAATTTGAAAAAGAAGCCGCCATTCATCTGCTAATCCATAACCTCTGAATACAATATCCATGCAGTGATAGGTGCAATTTCAAGAATATTGTAAAACACATGTGGAAGGATGGGTCGGACCTCTGTCCGTTATGAGTGACTGGGCCGGACGGAGATCGATCCAAGGTGCAGATAATTGGCGTTGGGTGTAGCTTCCCCCCTCCCATCCCCCGTTGGCAGGTCATTCTGGACACAGACATACAGCCAGCAAAAAGGGTCAAAGTGAAATGGGTCTTACAATTCCACCTCAAATAAAATCATGGAAAGATCATTTGTTCGATACACAACTGCTGAAGATAATGGTACAACATTGACAGTATACCAAAACTGATGAAACAAGACCGTCATTCTACTCAGTTCACTTCGTCGTTCTGTTTCAGTCGGAGATGAACGGAAGAAAGAACCAAAAATAGTTGAGTATTATAATGCAACAAAATTTGGAGTAGACATACTTGACCAAATGGCATGTCATTATTCTACGAGGTGCCCTTCTAGACGGTGGCCTGTGCATGTGTTTTACAATATTCTTGAAATT